>NC_051158.1:154235888-154535888 GCF_013339745.2 Dermacentor silvarum | reverse complement strand
AACGTGCGAAGGAAAATGAACCTTATTAACAGTGTGCTGTGCCGGCAAAGATACACTCCGCCAGTGAAGGTTCTCATCTATAATGCGTATTTACTTTCGATTATTAGTTATTGCTTAACTGTTTGGGGTACAACGACAAAACAAAATACACAGAAGCTAGTAGTTGCCCAAAAACGGGCAATCAGATTAATTGCAAATCTACCATGGAATTCTCATACTCACCCGTACTTAAAACAGTATGGTATTCTCAGGATTCATGTTTTGTATCCATTCAAATTATTGTGTATGTACAAAAACGCAATTATAACAAATAACGAACGTTTACTAACAGCGTTGAACCTCCATCATTACACACCCGCATACAATGTCAGACATCACTTGCCTTGGCGTCTACCGTTTTGCCGCACCTTATATCGCAAACAGTCCTTATCATACAATGTGTCTCATTATCTGAACATACTAGCTGAAAATAATGTATGTTTAGAAGATACATCCCGAAACCAGCTATCATTCATGCTTTTGGATTTTGAAACAACTCCTCTTACATCGCAAATAGGCATGAATTATTATATTGTACGATATTTTAGGCTGACATTATGTATTTCAGTTTTCCTCTTTTCTTTTTTTTTCGTTTTTTGTTGTGTATGATCGCGCTATATATTCCTTTTCCGTTGAGAAATGTTGCACGTAAATCTTGTATACGCCCACCCATTGCTGTTCATGTGTACCTGGGGCACTAGTTGCTCCCTCAAGCTGCCTTTAGCAGCTTTTTGCCCAGTATCCCCTCTTGCCTGTACTGCCTCTTGCCTCTTGCCGTGAAAGGGAAATAAACTTTCTATTCTATTCTAGTCTATTCTATTGTGATAACCTCAAGGCCCAATGGACATTACAGAGCGGGTGGGTACATGGCTTATAGTAAAAATCATTTAAACCTATAAGGGTCAGAATAATATGAACGGGCAGCAACAAGAGAAAATAAAAGGAAAGCTAAAAACTGCGAAACTCGAGTCATTTCAAAAGATGATCTGCTACAGCAGTCCTGAATGATGATGCATCGGCTAAGATGGCGATAGAAGACGGAAGGTGGTTCCACTCACAGCAGGTTCTTGGCATAAAAGAATACAGGAACATGTCTGTGCGACAACGAGCAACAGCTGCCTTATCGCTGTGATCGATAAGCGATGATACGTACACTGGCTGTGAAATAAGTTGCCGATTTCATGAACGGTGATGGAACACTTTGTGAAATAAACAAAATGCGAGAGATGTTGTGCCGAGGTTGAAGGTTAGGAAGGCCAAGTGACACGCGTATTCGAGTTTCGGACGAACGAAAGTTCGGAAAGGCATTAATTTTAGTAATTATGTGCTTTTCATGCTTTTAATGTCAATATTCGAATGTTTGGCAGCACTTGTATCATAAATCCACAGTGGTGTCGCGTACACTGCCGGGAAATGCAGGTGGATGGCGTAAAAACTGGGAAGGTTGCCACGCTAAGACATGTTTACTACGTAGACGTAGGCAAATTGTTCAAAGATGCGTCGACTTTCTGCCAGTGCCAAGCGGTGTCATTCTTCGACAACTGCGTCGAATGTTGATAAATGTTACACGAGCAGGTCGAATACTTCACCAGCGATACCTTTCAGCATCATTGTCTCAGTGATGTGCGCGTTATAGGAGGTGTGTTATGCATGTCTGGCGTAAGGCTCAACTTACATCCGTATGCAGCCGCATGAAGCGTTTGTGTGAATCGTGCCGGAAGCCGTTACGGTCACTGAACAGTTATTCAGTTTCCCAACGTATGGGTTAATAGTCGTATTTTTGAAGCAGACTTGACGAGCTGCACCTTCAGCTCTAAAATTGAATTAGCGAACGTGATGACATTCACTTGTTGCTCATGTTGATGTATCCATGCAGATTACTCCAAGGCGGAGATGAATACGTTAAAATTGAAAGCCGGTGCAATCGCTCCAGGAGCAAACTCCACCATCGAGTTCGAAAGGTACGGTCCACTGATCCGTGACGAGCACAACCAACGTTACTTCCGCCAAGATGTTGCGTGGAATGACGGAGACGAGATGCAGTATACTGAAACAAATAACACTAACTGACTCAAACGCGACAGCTCGGGTCAGCTCAAAAATTGTCGCCATCAATCGCAGAACCAATTGGCATCCTTCTCTTCGATGATGCTGGCCCGTTGCGATATTACCGGCTTTACGTAACTACGGAAATCTATACTAAAGTTCCCTTCTCCCCTCGTTTACGTCTGTTTTAGCACAGAGTGCCCCGAGCTGGCGTGAATAGCTTGCTTGGTTCGGAAACTTCAGCTGCCGACGTCGTCATTTCTCCTCTTGCATCAGAGATGGGACGCCACAGACGTTTGCACCTGGAGATATGACTTTATGTACAGAATATATACATCGACAGCTATTTACAGTGAGTCTGACGTAACACTCGACATAGCCGATAGTGCATAACACCGCTCGTACGTCCACAACCTTAGTTTACACTGAAACCGGCGCCTTAACTCGGCAGAGCCGACCGTGCAGAGCACCTTTCCTGCGTCCGGACCCTTCGTGAGGGGTCGGGAGCCCGGTTTTAACGTTTCGGTTGTTCCTCCCAAAGCCGCTCATGGCAAATCACGACCCCACAGTGACATGATTGGGTCAACTGGGCTGTCACTCACTCGTCACTACTTTTCTCACTCTCTCGCTGTGTTTCTCGAAACATTCGGAGCGATAGAGGGAGGGAGAGAAAGAAAACAACAAGTAACGCACAAACACTTCCACTCTGCGACATGTTAAAATATCCCGGCGTTTCCTCCAGAACACTGTCGTTGAAAGACACCCGAGTCGCCTTGTTCTCTTTTCTTAATTGGAAGTTACACACGGCATGCAGTAAAGGGCACCGCGCCGAAGCGCGCCCATCGATGCACCAAGCTGTCCCGCGCGGAGTCCGTCTCCGGAGGGCCCATAAAACTGTCACCCCAAAGACGGACCGCGCCTCTGGTGGCATCCCGTCGCTCCCGATCCCGCGCGTCGGGTTACACGACCCCTCCGGCTCTGACAGGGCTTCTCTGTAACTGAGGCGTGCCCATTGCCACCCTAATGATGTTTTGCAGGTGGTCCGCCTTAGGCAGCGCGCGAGAGAGCAGGCGTTCGCGCTTCCGTTTGTGCTTCTGGGTTAAAAAGCTCCCAAACGCCACGCACTCCCCCGCGTCTTCAAAGAGCGTGCACCATTATACGAGGCACTGGGCTGGGGACGTGGGTTCTCTGCGGTCGAAGAGCGCGTCCTGACCCACTAACAAAGCCCCCCGTGGTTTTGCATTCTGCGAGGCTCGAAACGGCGACCTTCAAGGTTTCTGGGGCGAAATTACTTTTCAGGGCCTCCCACGTTTGTCAACATCCTTTACATTTATAGATTTTCGTCAGAGGCTGAGTGATTCATAAGGTTACTGCTAATTGTTTGACTATGGTATAAAAAGAAACTTCAAAATGAAGCAATTTTATTTCTTCCGCAGACCTTTTAAAGCACCGTTACCGTCTTGCTTGTTAGTTTGGATCACGCGGTAATTTTGGCGGAGTGACATTCAAAAGCAGACGTTTCACTTAGACTTACCCAATAAGTACATGAAATCCATAGCACCTTGAAAAGGGCAAAAATGTGTTGAGTTTCTCTCGTAACACATTTCCTCGTTTTTTTCAGCTCCCTTACTGAAAAGGCGTGCATATGTGCCTTAGGTGAGACATATTTTGTTACTTTGCGTTCTCTTCTGTTAACTAAAGTGACTGCAAGAAAACAATAACCGGTAAATTATTAAGGCTAATGCTCTTAATGTTCTACACATAGCTGTGACCAAGCAATGATTTGTTCTTGCAAGTGTATCGGGTTTGGCGGGAAGGTATGACATCTTTCAAACAGAAATCTTAGCAGCATTCAACAAAGAAACATATATCGAAAACCCATCGTGGCTGCTTGGCGGCTTTGGTGTTGGGCTGCTAAGCACGTGAATGAGGGATCAAATACCGGCCACGGCGGCCACATTTCGATGGGTGCGAAATGCCGAGACACCCGCTTACTTAGATTTGGGTGCACGTTAAAGAACTTCAGGTCGTCTAAATTATTGCTGAGTACCCCCATACGGCGTGCCTCATAGTTATATCTTAGTTTTGGCGCGTTAAACCCCATTTAAAATGTTTAAAAAAGTGATATCGAGCTTGAAATGTGTGCAGATGTACGCACACCTGCAGATCGATCTGAAGCGAAGTTCTCGTGAAGCGAATATTTAAATGTTACACAACCTAATGCGATCCGTTCAATCGTGTCAATTTATTTTGTGGAATGTTTAATGTCCTGTAGTCTTCACGTTTATTTTTTGCAAATGTCACAACAAATATGTAATGCAATTTAGATGTTTATGCGCTTGACCACTCACAAGCTACGCCGAAATCAAAACACTAAATTACACGAAGAAACAGTGTGGTGGTTGATGTAGCCGTGTCACTCATGAGGATGAAGGCGGTTTTAGTTGAATTTTAGCGTTTTACGTGCCAAAACGACAATACGATTATGAGGCACGCCATAGTGGGGTGTTCATGAGGAATTTGGCCACCTGGGGCTCTTTACTGTGCCCCCACTGCACGGCACACGCACGGACGTTTTTGCATTTCACCTCCAAAAAGATGCATCCGCTGCGGCCGGGATTTGATTTACGCCGTTGGGCTTAGCAACAACACTAAAGCCAGTATGCCACCACGGCTGGTGAAGGCCATGTACGATTCCTGTTAGGGGACTGTTAGGGGAATGGCGGTGAGCAGTGTACTTAGGTATATATATATAAATAAATTCAACGATTCCCTACCGTATTTGTTAAAGTAGAACACACCCTTTCTTCCAGACTGTTGAAAAATGACCAGATGCCACGTACCAAATAGCCCCGATAGTGGGATATGCAAAATATGACTTATTCGAAATAGATGATTTCGGGTTCTTAGCCAGAATTCAGCTTGCTACAATAGCTAGTATTTAACAATCTTTCTTCAATTCAACGAATTCTATTCCGATCATGCCATCGGCTCTCAAGAGAGAATTCCTGCGTTATGCATGTATTTCAATAAGGAAATTGGTGTTGGCCCCGAGCTAAAGCTTCCTCTTAAAGGGCCCCTAAACCACCTCACATATTTTTTGAAGCTGTCAAGTAAACATGCGCATCGAGTTGAGAATGCCGTCACGATCAACAATGCCAAACGCTGCAATGCTACGCGCCGTGAGCACGCCACAAAACCAAAAAAAGTCGCAGTTTCGCCCGAAAGGTGAAGCATCGATTGCGATAGCAAATTAGTAGACAGCTATACCAAATAAGGATAGTAGTCTTATCGGCCGTATAAAGTTGTAAATATTCGCTTACTAACTAAATAAACAAGCACGGTGTCACGCGCGCACAGGTTAACACGAACACAGCTAGCTCGATGACCGCGGGAGCTCGTCAAAACGCTGGAGTGATAGAGCCCCAGCGACAGCGAGCCAATTGATCTTCGCGCTAGCTCTAGCTTCAACGCGATCTAAACGTCGAAAGCGCAGCGCATACGAAGCTACCGGCACTCGGCGAATGCAATTTGACCCATCGCAGATTGCTGTGAAGATGAGGCTCCCGCAGGCGCACACATCGGCCGCGTCGCAGATCGCTTTCAAGATAGCTGCGTAAGCCGAACCACGGCCGGGCTCGACTGGCGCGCGCGCTCGCTTCTTACGGCCTTCGCATCGGGGCTAGTTCATGCCTATCGCCGCTGCTTGAAGGGGGGCGCTGCGACCCCACCCTCTTGCTCAGCTGCTCCCAGCCGAACTGTGCAGGCGCGCAACGCTGGAAGATTGGGTCGGGCGCGCTTCTTACCTCACCGTGCATTCAAGAACAAGTCGCCTAATTGTAGAGGACTCGTAAATGGTTCATCTAGGCTTCTTATAAATGGATGCAGTGTAACTGTATTAATACATCAAGCTTCTTTAAATTCACTGGGGATGCATGCGCCGGGAGAACAGCTCTCCGCCATCAAATGCATTTTGAGGAAAGAAAATAAATATTTATTGCTCGTATGGCACTTACAATGGTTGCCATACTTTCAGGCGAAAACTCTTACGGGCACAGTAGCTCACAAATGTGTCTTATTCACAATTACAATCTGAAGGGTTTCCTTGGCGGCTTGTGTACATATAGGCCGAAGGCTTGTTGTTTTCTTCAGTCAGTTGGTTTGACTGATTTACAAGGAGTATTCTCAGAAACTTCTCGGTAATTAGACTTGCGGATCGTGTCGCATGACTGTCGTCAACACCTTCAGGGCAACTCAAGATGGGAGCGCGTTGTAAATAGGGCTGCACTGCTCTTTCGAGTACTTCTAGTTCATTCCTGCGTGGCAGGTGTTCGGAGGCTTTATCGAAAAAAAAAAACCCGCTATTATTTATTTATTTGAATTTTATAAATACTGCAATCACCATGCGGTGATTTTAGCAGGGTGGTATAAGCATAACGAATACATTGTTATGTACAGAAAATGCACACGGTAATAAAGAAAGCTGTTATTTGAATAAATACAAAGCGTACAGGTTGGGCACACGCAACGTTACTCTAAAGAAGTAAAATACTGTCACTGCAAACATGGCACAAACAAAATAATGTCACTGTAAACATGATAAAAAAAAAGTTAATGTTGGCGCAGAGACGACGTCATTTTTTTAGCTGGTTCCAGTCCACTACTGTGCGCGTAAAAAAAGAATACTTAAAAGAGTTGCTGCGTGAGGAAAAAGGAGTTATAGTGAAATTATGTATTTGCCGAGTAGCGCATCCGGAGGAGAAGGCTATGATCTTTGTTATGTCCATCTTATAATTCCCCTTTATTAGTTGATGCTATCTTGTCCAAAAACGCTAGAAACTTGGGCTTGAAACTCATTGCTTGAGAACTGGTGAAAAGAAACATCGGGTGTTTTCCCGGAACGCGACTTGCAATACGGAAGGCAGCAATACACCATCACACAGCAGTTATATACCGATCTGCAATGAACGGCGCCAAGTCTTGGCTGTGGCCGCGCGTACTAAAAGCTGTACACGACCGTCTTCAGGATGGATGGATGGATGGATGAAGAACTTTATTAGTGTCCTTCTGGGCGCGGAGCCCACAAATTACTTCATGCTGAACGACACTGACAGAGCACCGAATAAAATGCGCGGGAAAACGATCGTGCGAGCGCGAAGGCAAGCGCATGTACGCGGAGCAGGGTCAGGGTCGCAGCGCCCCTACCGCCGACGGGTGGCGAAACGTGCTGAGAAACTCTCCCATTGTTTCCCCGACGGGTGAGAAGGCCGTAAGAAGCGAGCGCGCGCGCCAGTCGAGCCCGGCCGTGGCCGAACGCACCCTCCCCCCTCCCGTCTCCGTCGCCTCCTCCCCGTTCCTCGTGAGTGAACGAAGACCGTGGGCTTCCGGCCGCCCTCCTTTCTCGCGTACGCCAGATTAAGCTGCGGTTGCCGGCTCACCCTTGCAAGCTTTCACTCGCACACACAACTCACGTCGCGCGGCGACGATTTTCTCGCCGATGGACATTATACGGAACATCACTACCACGGTGACGGCAAAAATGAGCTTGTAGTGTCCATATGATTGCAAGCGCAATAAACAAAAAAAAAAAAAAAAAAAAATCCCAGGCCTGCGCGGCACACGCAGCACAGTCACAGCGTAAGCTAGACGAGCGTTTCGACAGTGCTACCTAGTAATTTGAGTGAATGCGTCAGGAACGCGCTTGAGATGCCGTCGCGCGTGCAAGCCGATGCGTTCCATCGCCGATGGCTGGCGCCGTTCGGCCCAGCCAAGCGGCCAGACTCGACTCCGCGCTCCCTTCTTTAAAGGGAAACTGAACAGGTTTTAGATTTCTAAAAAGTGACGTTTTTCTGAAGCGCAGACACTTGAAATCCCTGGTACGAAGTTTTGTTTTTCCATCATACAAGTAGCGGCGGCGTAATTAAGAATTAAAATCGCAGCTATGCTCCGCCCACCGCGGCTCGCGGAGTCAGCCCGCGGCGGCGGCGGAAGGGGAAAGCTAGCGGAAATGACGTCAATATAGGGGTCCTGGGCGCCCGCGCGGAAATCGTGCACAGGTTTTGCGCGTCAGTCATGTTGTATCCGTGGCCTTTATCGCAAATGATCAAGATCTCCACCCTACGTTTCCGGCTTACGCTTCAAAGGATTGTTACCGCAACGAGAACTCCGTCAAAGAAGCATACAGTGTCACCATGCCGTCCTTTTGCGCTGCCTACGGCTGTGATGACGGCCGAGACGACGTTATCTTGCACAATTTACCACGGTAGAAAAAACAAGCTGCTCAGTGGATCGCAGCGGTGAAACGAAGTAATTTCAAGCCTTCAAGAACCACTCTTCCCTGTTCAAAACATTTTCGGGACAGTGATTACCATCACAGATGTCGAATGTAGGAGCTTATGCCGCATGTAGAAAAAAAGCACGATGTTTTTCAGGGTATCTTTCTCATTCTGTCACTTTAATCTCCGTTTCTCGTTTCTGTCGTTGGCGACGCTTTCCCCGAAGAGTTCCGAATCTGGGCCTGTATTTTGTGGAACGTCTCTGATTTATATAATAAAGAACGCGTCTTCAATGGTCGGCTGTGCGTCGCATGCTATTTGAGGTTGTGGAGACGATAACCGAGGCTGTGACGGACCGCCTAAATTTACACGGACAAGTTTCGTGAATGCGGCCCAGACGCGGGACTCGCCATGCGAATGTGTCACGCAAAATCGCGAGTATGTCCTGAGAATGGGCGTTGCGAGCATAATACAGGTGTCACATGGCCCACTTTTGATCTCGATCATGCCCGATCCGGATCGAATTTCTCTCCTGATTCGCTTATTAGCGCAAACTGCATGAGGGAGCCCATGACAGTCGAGAATTTCGATCCAGATCGGGCTTGATCGCGATCAAAAGTGGTCGTGTGACGTACACCTCCGTAGGCAAGACCGTGTGCAAGAATTTCGTTTACTTCCTGGCAGCACAAACATCCTTCTTCTATTTCCATTGCACTGCAGTGCATGCAGGGACACCTGTCGCAACAGAAATATGCGTCAGGTAGAAAAGACACCTAAAATAACGTTTCAATGTCACGCCAGGCATCCAGCCGCACTCGGATACCTAAGTGCCCATGCGCCTAATGAGTGCTTACATCACTTGCTTTAAGGAAAGCGGTGGATTGTTCAAAGGCGTGAAGCGACAGGATCGAGTGGGCTTTTGCCTCTGATCGTTTCAATACAACCGGAAATCGAGGGCCAAAAAGCATAAAATAGAACTACACTAAACCGTATAGATATGCATAACAACGTGCAGTGGCACTTTTTTTTTTTTTCGTCAAATTCCCGCACGACATTGCAAGCAGCCCTAGCACGCCGTCGGGGCGTCGAACGCTGCTTCTAGCACCGTGGGTCACAAAACAACACAACTATACTGCAAAAATAAGAGAAATTCACTTGCGTGCGGCGTATATTTTTCTGACACTTCTGCACCTTGTATTGTTATCTTAGTAACTTCGTAATTGCAAAATGCACTGTGCTACAGTGCGTCTCCACATTCGCGGCAAGATCGAACAACGCAATGATTGCACGCATTGTTTGTTGCGCTCAGAGCACAGCAGAAGGCATCTTTGTACCTAATATCTACACTGAATTAACCGATATCGCAAATACAATAATTTCCATGCGATGTGTACCTTCAGGGCACTTCGGCAGTTGCACTTTATTACTTGCAAACCAGCAACAGTAGAATGTACTGTGTACAAAACGAGTCTCTCTTTCCGTATTCTTTGTTATAAGGATGCCCGGTATGAAGATAATACAATCTCACTCTGACATCTTAGGCTATATAGAATGGTACAGCTTCAGAACAACTTCCAACGCGGGTAAATGTCACAATTAGATCCTCGGATCCGGCGTGCTCCATTCCAACTTCCGCGCTGGCTATCGCACTCGCGCTCGGCGTAGGTGCTTCTCGTTGTCGGGCCACTGGTTCAAACACGTGTGGTCTCACGCAAATCACCCCTAAGTGATCAAAATTATCCATAGCAGCGACTGAACTGCGCGAAATCGTCTGGGAGGTAGTCGCTGTACCTGGTCAGAAGCTGTCACGATGCGGCGGGCTCTCGTAGACCCATGGATTGACGTCACGGTGCGCTCCACCAATCATCGATGCGAGCCGGATTCGCCGCGCGCCGCCCAGCCGCAGCTCGGAGTTTTTTTGCTAATAACGCGTTTTTGGTTGCGCCATGTCAAATTTCTTGTCGATTTTCGTGTTCAGGGTCTTCAAAAGTATCAAATGGTGCTTATAACTCGATTTTTCTGGAAACCTGTTCAGTTTCCCTTTAAGGGAGCGCGGAGGAGAGTCGACTCAGGCCGTGGTCACATTCGCTCCCATTGCAACGCACCTGACGCGGCCTGCTTGGGACGCCGCCGCGCGTGCGAGCCGACGCATTCCATCGCCGATGGCTAGCGCCGTTCGGCCGAGCCAAGCAGCCGACAATACAACTACAGGGCCGCTATTTTGTAGCGATGCCTTTAAAGTAATAATGCCTCTTCGCGCTTATCGCGCTTTGTCAGTGGTCAGAGCGACGGTCCGCTCACGATATCAACGTTGATAACGCGAGCGGGCCGTCGCTCTAACCACTGACAAAGCGTGATAAGCGCGAAAAGGCATTATGACATTAAAGGCATCGCTACAAAATACCGGCCCAGCTGTCACATTCGCTCCCATTGCAACGCGCCCAATCTAGCGCAATGAACGTGATCCCGAGCATCCGTCGGTATGTTAGCGCCATCTGGTTAAGGCGGCAGCAAAATTTACAGTGTCTGAAAGGTTGCGTTTGCCGGCACCTTAACTAGATGGAGCCACCATACCAGCGGAGGCTTGGGACCGCGTTGTTTGCGTTCCGGGTCGGAATCGCACCTCGTCACATGCGCCTGCGCACCTGCATAGGGCACGTTTATGGTACATTTTCCCACTCTCGGATAGAAAGTGCTTGCGTGGCTCAGTGGGCTTCCTTCGTCGGCTCTCGCGCGCGTCGGACGCTGGGATGATGTGCTCTCTCCGAGCGGTGTCAGCGGCCACAAGCCGTGGTTCTACTGTTTCTGCTGAAGACTACAAGGTTATTCTGCCTCAACTGCCAACTATAAATATGTTATCGAACACTGTTTGTCTGCATTGTGATGTGTCTGCCAGGCCATATCGAATCAACGACTTCGAGGAAGAATGTGAGCGACTACAAGTAGTCAAGGATGTGGTGTCGATAGGTGCCTACCAGATGAATCATGTCTGGGCATTGACGACACAATCAATGGCCGCGAAGCAAGTGCTCGTAGAAGCAAGGGAACTGCGCATCAAAGGTAAAAGATGCCTTGTCATCGATCCCAACGACAGTCAGGTGAGAGTCAAGCTTCATTGGCTACCTTACCATATCAGCGACGATGCCATACGAAAAGCACTGGAACCGTATGGAAAAATTGATGAAGTGAGGAGGGAGATGTGGCTGACCGGGAAATCAAGGGAGCCCAAACCTCATCAAGGTCGGTGATTTTGAAACTGAAGCACGGATTTACTGTCGAAATGCTCCCGCATCAGATTCGTATACAGGGCAGCAATACTCTTGTAATTGTGCCTGGAAGACCACCGCTGTGTCTAAGATGCAAGTGATCGGGCCATATAAGAAAGGATTGTCGTATTCCGCGGTGTTCTGAATGCCGCAAGTTTGGCCATGAAGCCCACGACTGCAGGAAAACATACGCGACTATGACACGGGAAGATGGCGACAATGACGATACAGAGGCGCTCATGGACGAAGAGGAAGCTGTAGAAACGTTGCAGCCTCGTAACATTAACCTTTCCTCGTGGGTGCCTGGACCTGAAACACCAGCCACGAAAAAAGGAACTGAGAACACGTCGATTCTCCAGTGAAGGAGGCGGCAGCAGTTTCGCCTGCTGTGCCTCTAAGAACGGCTAAAACTTCGAGGGAGCCGGAACCTAAGGGCAGCGGAGTGTTTGAAGCTCCGTGCCCTTCAGTGACAGTGGTTTCGGCCACGGCGGCTGAAGTAATCCACCCAGAAGCAGAAGCAGAAGGCCCGGGGACGCCAATGGCGTCTGAAGACGCGGTCCCTCCGATGGATACAGACTCTGTGGACCTGGGAGCAGAACGCCCCAAGACGCCAGCAGCGTCTGAAGCCACGGATCTTTCGACGGACGCGGGGTCAATTGACGTTGCACCGCAACGTCAATTGACCTCATCATCACTAACACTGACACGCGTGGCTCAAGTGCTGGAACAATTATGTTTGACGTAAGCGACCACCTGCCCGTGTTCGCGTTTTTTCCTGCGCATAGCTCCTATCATATTACAGGAGGGCCATTTCCATGTTTAGGCGAATCGACACCACTGCTCTTGACCATTTCTTCGCAGCGATGAGCGAAATGACGTGGGATGATGTACTTTCCTTAAAAGATGTTAACGATGCATTATGATGCTTTAATAATTAAAATCAAGGCAATTTATGATAAGTGCTTTCTTCTAGCACATCCACGTGAACGTAGAGCTAAGAAGCCTTGGATCTCAAGGGATTACTGTACAAAATAAAGAAGCAAAAATTGTGTGGACAGTTTTTGAAATCTCGGGATCTTGCTAAACTGGAAAAGTATTAAAAATTCCGCAGTCAACTGACTAAGGAACTACGTACCGCAAAGCTTGAATATTTCACTAACGTTTTTTCGAGTTTGCCGAACGAAAAGAGAATGCAACTCTTGGTATCAACTAAAAAAAGTTTTGAATTTCGGCACTAATACTTGCATTGATAGTATAACAAAGGATGGAAGAGTCATTACTAATGAAGACCTTTCCAATCACTTCAATTATTTTTTTATCAACATTACAAGCGCCCGTTGCTGTACTATCACTGGTCCCATAGAATATGATTATCATACACCAAGTGTTTCAGAATCTTTGTTCTTACAACCAGTAACAGAACAGGAAATAATAACCGTTTCACAAACCTGAAAACTAGTAAAGCAGAGGACAAAGACGGTTTTCAAATCAAACCTTTCAAGTTTGTGATTAATATACTAGCACCAGTATTGGCAAGCATCTACAACCTAACCCTTTCTTCCGGAATTTTTCCTAAACAAATGCAAATTTCCAAGGTAGTTCCCATCCACAAGGGTGGCGCCGCAACAGACTTAGCCAATTATAGACCGATTTCGGTTGTTCCTGTGCTATCCAAGGGTTTCGAGAAAGTTATATATGTTAGATTAAATAGAATCTTAGTAAAACACTCCGTGCTGTCCGACTGCCAGTATGGTTTCAGGGAAAAGAGGTCAACAGAAATTGCATTAATTAAGAAAAAAGAGCTAATAATAAATGCTTCCGAAGAAAGACAAATTGTGCTTGGAATTTATATCGGTTTCTCGAAAGCATTTGATGTAATCAATCATAGTATGTTACTACATAAGCTAAGCCATTATGGAATTAGAGGAGTATGCCTGCCGTTAATAGAATCCTATCTGAAACACCGTATGCAAATGGTAGTTGTTAATCACAGGTCATCAAGCTTACAACGTATTTTGTCTGGAGTCCCACAGGGTAGTATTTTAGGCCCTTTATTGCTCAGTATCTATATTAATGACATATTTCTTGCACCCTTGCCTGTGACTTGAATAGCTTACGCCGATGATCTCACTATGCTACTAGCTGGTAAAGATGAACGTGATTTATCGATGCAAGGAAATCAGTTTCTTGAATACTTACGCGTATGGTCTGAAAATAATTGTTTAAAAGTAAATGCCAAGAAAAGCAATGCTATAATATTCCGTCCAAAGAATAAAACTATCCAAACAAATTTCGACCTCATGTTAGGCAGCAGTAAGATCGAAATCGTGCCAGCTGTCAAATGCCTCGGTGTGGTGTTCACCGAAACTGTAAGCAGGGACGTACATATAGATAACGTGCGAAGGAAAATGAACCTTATTAACGGTGTTCTGTGCCGGCAAAGATACACTCTGCCAGTGGAGGTTCTCATCTATAATGCGTATTTACTGCCGATTATTAGTTATTGCTTAACTGTTTGGGGTACAACGACAAAACAAAATACACAGAAGCTAGTAGTTGCCCGAAAACGGGCAATCAGATTAATTGCAAGTCTACCATGGAATTCTCATACTCACCCGTACTTTAAACAGTATGGTATTCTCAGGATTCATGTTTTGTATCCATTCAAATTATTGTGTATGTACAAAAACGCAATTATAACAAATAACGAACGTTTACTAACAGCGTTGAACCTCCATCATTATACACCCGCATACAATGTCAGACATCACTTGCCTTGGCGTCTACCGTTTTTCCGCACCTTATATCGCAAACAGTCCTTATCATACAATGTGTCTCATTATCTGAACATACTAGCTGAAAATAATGTATGTTTAGAAGATACATCCCGAAACCAGCTATCATTCATGCTTTTAGATTTTGAAACAACTCCTCTTAAATCGCAAATAGGCATGAATTATTATATTGTACGATATTTTAGGCTGACATTATGTATTTCAGTTTTCCTCTTTTCTTTTTTTTTCTTTTTTTGTAGTGTATGATCGCGCTATATATTCCTTTTCCGTTGAGAAATGTTGCACGTAAATCTTGTATACGCCCACCCATTGCTGTTCATGTTTACCTGGGGCACTAGTTGCTCCCTCAAGCTGCCTTTACCAGCTTTTTGCCCAGTATCCCCTCTTCCCTGTACTGCTTTGTACTGCGTGAAAGGGAAATAAACTTTCTATTCTATTCTAGTCTATTCTATTGTGATAACCTCAAGGCCCAATGGGCATTACAGAGTGGCTGGGTACATGGCTTATAGTAAAAATCATTTAAACCTATAAGGGTCAGAATAATATGAACGGGCAGCAACAACAGAAAATAAAAGGAAAGCTAAAAACTGCGAAACTCGAGTCATTTCAAAAGATGATCTGCTACAGCAGTCCTGAATGATGATGCATCGGCTAAGATGGCGATAGAAGACGGAAGGTGGTTCCACTCACAGCAGGTTCTTGGCATAAAAGAATACAGGAACATGTCTGTGCGACAACGAGCAACAGCTGCCTTATCGCTGTGATCGATAAGCGATGATACGTACACTGGCTGTGAAATAAGTTGCCGATTTCATGAACGGTGATGGAACACTTTGTGAAATAAACAAAATGCGAGAGATGTTGTGCCGAGGTTGAAGGTTAGGAAGGCCAAGTGACACGCGTATTCGAGTTTCGGACGAACGAAAGTTCGGAAAGGCATTAATTTTAGTAATTATGTGCTTTTCATGCTTTTGATGTCAATATTCGAATGTTTGGCAGCACTTGTATCATAAGTCCACAGTGGTGTCGCGTACACTGCCGGGAAATGCAGGTGGATGGCGTAAATACTGGGAAGGTTGCCACGCTAAGACATGTTTACTACGTAGACGTAGGCAAATTGTTCAAAGATGCGTCGACTTTCTGCCAGTGCCAAGCGGTGTCATTCTTCGACAACTGCGTCGAATGTTGATAAATGTTAGACGAGCAGGTCGAATACATCACCAGCGATACCTTTCAGCATCATTGTCTCAGTGATGTGCGCGTTATAGGAGGTGTGTTATTCATGTCTGGCGTAAGGCTCAACTTACATCCGTATGCAGCCGCATGAAGTGTTTGTGTGAATCGTGCCGGAAGCCGTTACGGTCACTGAACAGTTATTCAGTTTCCCAACGTATGGGTTAATAGTCGTATTTTTGAAGCAGACTTGACGAGCGGCACCTTCAGCTCTAAAATTGAATTAGCGAACGTGATCACATTCACTTGTTGCTCATGTTGATGTATCCATGCAGATTACTCCAAGGCGGAGATGAATACGTTAAAATTGAAAGCCGGTGCAATCGCTCCAGGAGCAAACTCCACCATCGAGTTCGAAAGGTACGGTCCACTGATCCGTGACGAGCACAACCAACGTTACTTCCGCCAAGATGTTGCGTGGAATGACGGAGACGAGATGCAGTATACTGAAACAAATAACACTAATTGACTCAAACGCGACAGCTCCGGTTAGCTCAAAAATTGTCGCCATCAATCGCAGAACCAATTGGCCTCCTTCTCTTCGATGGTGCTGGACCGTTGCGATATTACCGGCTTTACGTAACTACGGAAATCTGTACTAAAGTTTCCTTCTCCCCTTGTTTACGTCTGTTTTAGCACAGAGTGCCCCGAGCTGGCGTGAATAGCTTGCTTGGTTCGGAAACTTCAGCTGCCGACGTCGTCATTTCTCCTCTTCCATCAGAGATGGGACGCCACAGACGTTTGCACTTGGAGATATGACTTTATGTACACAATATATACATCGACAGCTATTTACAGTGAGTCTGACGTAACACTCGACATAGCCGATAGTGCATAACACCGCTCGTACGTCCAGAACCTTAGTTTACACTGAAACCGGCACCTTAACTCGGCAGAGCCGACCGTGCAGAGCACCTTTCCTGCGTCCGGACCCTTCGTGAGGGGTCGGGAGCCCGGTTTTAACGTTTCGGTTGTTCCTCCCAAAGCCGCTCATGGCAAATCACGACCCCACAGTGACATGATTGGGTCAACTGGGCTGTCACTCACTCGTCACTACTTTTCTCACTCTCTCGCTGTGTTTCTCGAAACATTCGGAGCGAGAGAGGGAGGGAGAGAAAGAAAACAACAAGTAACGCACAAACACTTCCACTCTGCGACATGTTAAAATATCCCGGCGTTTCCGCCAGAACACTGTCGTTGAAAGAGACACCCGAGTCGCCTTGTTCTCTTTTCTTAATTGGAAGTTACACACGGCATGCAGTAAAGGGCACCGCGCCGAAGCGCACCCATCGATGCACCAAGCTGTCCCGCGCGGAGTCCGTCTCCGGAGAGCCCATAAAACTGTCACCCCAAAGACGGACCACGCCTCTGGTGGCATCCCGTCGCTCCCGATCCCGCGCGTTGGGTTACACGACCCCTTCGGCTCTGACAGGGCTTCTTTGTAACTGAGGCGTGCCCATTGCCACCCTAATGATGTTTTGCAGGTGGTCCGCCTTAGGCAGCGCGCGAGAGAGCAGGCGTTCGCGCTTCCGTTTGTGCTTCTGGGCCAAAAAGCTCCCAAACGCCACGCACTCCCCCGCGTCTTCAAAGCGCGCGTGCACCATTTTACGATGCACTGGGCTGGGGACGTGGGTTCTCTGCGGTCGAAGAGCGCGTCCTGACCCACTAACAAAGCCCCCCGTGGTTTTGCATTCTGCGAGGCTCGAAACGGCGACCTTCAAGGTTTCTGGGGCGAAATTACTTTTCAGAGCCTCCCACGTTTGTCAACATCCTTTACATTTATAGATTTTCGTCAGAGGCTGAGTGATTCATAAGGTTACTGCTAATTGTTTGACTATGGTAAAAAAAGAAACTTCAAAATGAAGCAATTTTATTTCTTCCGCAGACCTTTTAAAGCACCCTTACCGTCTTGCTTGTTAGTTTGGATCACGCGGTAATTTTGGCGGAGTGACATTCAAAAGCAGACGTTTCACTTAGACTTACCCAATAAGTACATGAAATCCATAGCACCTTGAAAAGGGCAAAAATGTGTTGAGTTTCTCTCGTAACACAACATTTTCTCGTTTTTTTCAGCGCGTTGACGGAGACTGCCTGCATATTCGTGTTGGGTGAGACATATTTTGTTACTTTGCGTTCTCTTCTGTTAACTAAAGTGACTGCAAGAAAACAATAACCGGTAAATTATTAAGGCTAATGCTCTTAATGTTCTACACATAGCTGTGACCAAGCAATGATTTGTTCTTGCAAGTGTATCGGGTTTGGCGGGAAGGTATGACATCTTCCAAACAGAAATCTTAGCAGCATTCAACAAAGAAACATATATCGAAAACCCATCGTGGCTGCTTGGCGGCTTTGGTGGTGGGCTGCTAAGCACGTGAATGCGGGATCAAATACCGGCCACGGCGGCCACATTTCGATGGGTGCGAAATGCCGAGACACCCGCTTACTTAGATTTGGGTGCACGTTAAAGAACTTCAGGTCGTCTAAATTATTGCTGAGTACCCCCATACGGCGTGCCTCATAGTTATATCATTATTTTGGCGCGTTAAACCCCATTTAAAATGTTTAAAAAAGTGATATCGAGCTTGAAATGTGTGCAGATGTACGCACACCTGCAGATCGATCTGAAGCGAAGTTCTCGTGAAGCGAATATTTAAATGTTACACAACCTAATGCGATCCGTTCAATCGTGTCAATTTATTTTATGGAATGTTTAATGTCCTGTAGTCTTCACGTTTATTTTTTGCAAATGTCACAACAAATATGTAAAGCAATTTAGATGTTTATGCGCTTGACCACTCACAAGCTACGCCGAAATCAAAACACTAAATTACACGAAGAAACAGTGTGGTGGTTGATGTAGCCGTGTCACTCATGAGGACGAAGGCGGTTTTAGTTGAATTTTAGCGTTTTACGTGCCAAAACGACAATACGATTATGAGGCACGCCATAGTGGGGTGTTCATGAGGAATTTTGACCACCTGGGGCTCTTTACTGCGCCCCCACTGCACGGCACACGCACGGACGTTTTTGCATTTCACCTCCAAAAAGATGCATCCGCTGCGGCCGGGATTTGATTTACGCCGTTGGGCTTAGCAACAACACTAAAGCCAGTATGCCACCACGGCTGGTGAAGGCCATGTACGATTCCTGTTAGGGGACTGTTAGGGGAATGGCGGTGAGCAGTGTACTTAGGTATATATATATAAATAAATTCAACGATTCCATACCGCATTTATTAAAGTAGAAGACACCCTTTCTTCCAGACTGTTGAAAAATGACCAGATGCCACGTACCAAATAGCCCCGATAGTGGGATATGCAAAATATGAGTTATTCGAAATAGATGATTTCGGGTTCTTAGCCAGAATTCAGCTTGCTACAATAGCTAGTATTTAACAATCTTTCTTCAATTCAAGGAATTCTATTCCGATCATGCCATCGGCTCTCAAGAGAGAATTCCTGCGTTATGCATGTATTTCAATAAGGAAATTGGTGTTGGCCCCGAGCTAAAGCTTCCTCTTAAAGGGCCCCTAAACCACCTCACATATTTTTTGAAGCTGTCAAGTAAACACGCGCATCGAGTTGAGAATGCCGTCACGATCAGCAGTGCCAAACGCTGCAATGCTACGCGCCGTGAGCGCGCCACAAAACCAAAAAAAGTCGCAGTTTCGCCCGAAAGGTGAAGCATCGATTGCGATAGCAAATTAGTAGACAGCTATACCAAGTAAGGATAGTAGTCTTATCGGCCGTATAAAGTTGTAAATATTCGCTTACTAACTAAATAAACAAGCACGGTGTCACGCGCGCACAGGTTAACCTGAACACAGCTAGCTCAATGACCGCGGGAGCTCGTCAAAACGCGGGAGTTATAGAGCCCCAGCGACAGCGAGCCAATTGATCTTCGCGCTAGCTCTAGCTTCAACGCGATCTAAACGTCGAAAGCGCAGCGCATACGAAGCTACCGGCACTCGGCGAATGCAATTTGACCCATCGCAGATTGCTGTGAATATGAGGCTCCCGCAGGCGCACACTTCGGCCGCGTCGCAGATCGCTTTCAAGATAGCTCCGTGAGCAGCATCCGCGTAAGCCGAACGGAACCTCCCGTCTCCGTCGCCTCCTCCCCGATCCTCGTGAGTGAACGAAGACCATGGGCTTCCGGCCGCCCTCCTCTCTCGCGTACGCCAGATTAAGCTGCGGTTGCCGGCTCACCCTTGCAAGCTTTCACTCGCACACACAACGCACGTCGCGCGGCGACGATTTTCTCGCCGATGGACATTATACGGAACATCACTACCACGGTGACGGCAAAAAAATCACAGCATATCCACGGGGTGAATGATGATGAGTGGGCGAAGCTCCGGAGGGAATCATCGGATCTCCCGCTTAAGGGGACGCTAGCACAAACGCGTTAGAAACGTGCAGTACTCCCTAGTAAGGGGGAGCGGCCACAGCGTCTTACGCAGCCATTTACACATGCCGGAACGTGATCCGCGTTTGCCGACGCCATCACATGACTGCTGAGAGAGTATACCCCCCGTATTCATAAACGCTCCTCGACTTGAACTTGACTTGCCACCGCCTTGGGCAGCGCGTTCGAAACGCGTTGAAGGTAAGGCGGAGAGGCCACAGCGTCTTACACCAGCTTCTTACACGTACCGTAACGCGCTAGCACAAACGCGTTAGAAACGCGCTAGAAACGCGGCCTTTCGTTAATGTTGGGTATTTATTGCCATCGTGGTGCTTTTGTCTATGTGTGCTTCGTGGCGTAGTGGGCTAACGCCGCGCGCTCGGAAGCGAGGGGTCCCTGGTTCGATTCCGCGCTACGGACACAACTTCGGAATTTTATTTCTCATTTTTCTCAGACTGGTTACGCACTACTACTACGACGAGGGACGAACGGGTGCCGTTTTAAGGAGCTTCGCCCCTAAAATGAGCTTGTAGTGTCCATATGATTGCAAGCGCAATAAAAAAAAAAAAAATCCCAGGCCTGCGCGGCACACGCAGCTCAGTCACAGCGTAAGCTAGACGAGCGTTTCGACAGTGCTACCTAGTAATTTGAGTGAATGCGTCAGGAACGCGCTTGGGATGCCGTCGCGCGTGCAAGCCGATGCGTTCCATCGCCGATGGCTGGCGCCATCGAGTCTGGCCAAGCGGCCAGACTCGATGGCGCCAGTCGCTCGACTGCTCGCTTGGCCAGTCCAGACTGGCCAAGCGGCCAGACTCGACTCCACCCTCCGCGCTCCATTTTTTAAGGGAGCGCGGAGGAGAGTCGACTCACGCCGTGGTCACATTCGCTCCCATTGCAATGCACCCGACGCGGCCTGCTTGGGACGCCGCCGCGCGTGCGAGCCGACGCATTCCATCGCCGATGGCTAGCGCCGTTCGGCCGAGCCAAGCAGCCGACAATGCAACTACAGGGCCGCTATTTTGTAGCGATGCCTTTAAAATAATAATGCCTTTTCGCGCTTATCGCGCTTTGTCAGTGGTCAGAGCGACGGTCCGCTCGCGATATCAACGTTGATAACGCGAGCGGGCCGTCGCTCTGACCACTGACAAAGCGTGATAAGCGCGAAAAGGCATTATGACATTAAAGGCATCGCTACAAAATACCGGCCCAGCTGTCACATTCGCTCCCATTGCAACGCGCCCAATCTAGCGCAATGAACGTGATCCCGAGCATCCGTCGGTATGTTAGCGCCATCTGGTTAAGGCGGCAGCAAAATTTACAGTGTCTGAAAGGTTGCGTTTTCCGGCACCTTAACTAGATGGAGCCACGATACCAGCGGAGGCTTGGGACCGCGTTGTTTGCATTCCGGGTCTGAATCGCACCTCGTCGTATGCGCCTGCGCACCTGCATAGGGCACGTTTATGGTACATTTTCCCACTCTCGGATAGAAAGTGCTTGCGTGGCTCAGTGGGATTCCTTCGTCGGCTCTCGCGCGCGTCGGACGCTGGGATGATGTGCTCTCTCCGAGCGGTGTCAGCGACCACAAGCCGTGGTTCTACTGTTTCTGCTGAAGACTACAAGGTTATTCTGCCTCAACTGCCAACTATAAATATTTCATTGAACACTGTTTTTCTGCATTGTGATGTGTCTGCCAGGCCATTCGAATCAACGACTTCGAGGAAGAATGTGAGCGACTACAAGTAGTCAAGGATGTGGTGTCGATAGGTGCCTACCAGATGAATCATGTCTGGGCATTGACGACACAATCAATGGCCGTGAAGCAAGTGCTCGTAGAAGCAAGGGAACTGCGCATCAAAGGTAAAAGATGCCTTGTCATCGATCCCAACGACAGTCAGGTGAGAGTCAAGCTTCATTGGCTACCTTACCATATCAGCGACGATGCCATACGAAAAGCACTGGAACCGTATGGAAAAATTGAGGAAGTGAGCAGGGAGACGTGGCTGACCGGGAAATTCAAGGGAGCCCAAACCTCATCAAGGTCGGTGATTTTGAAACTGAAGCACGGATTTACTGTCGAAATGCTCCCGCATCAGATTCGTATACAGGGCAGCAATACTCTTGTAATTGTGCCTGGAAGACCACCGCTGTGTCTAAGATGCAAGAGATCGGGCCATATAAGAAAGGATTGTCGTATTCCACGGTGTTCTGAATGCCGCAAGTTTGGCCATGAAGTCCACGACTGCAGGAAAACATACGCGACTATGACACGGGAAGATGGCTACAAGGACGATACAGAGGCGCTCATGGACGAAGAGGAAGCTGTAGAAACGTTGCAGCCTCGTAACATTAACCTTTCCTCGTGGGTGCCTGGACCTGAAACACCAGCCACGAAAAAAGGAACTAAGAACGTCGATTCTCCAGTGAAGGATGCGGCAGCAGTTTCGCCTGCTGTGCCTCTAAGAACGGCTAAAACTTCGGGGGAGCCGGAACCTAAGGGCAGCGGATTGTTTGAAGCTCCGTGCCCTTAAGTGACAGTGGTTTCGGCCACGGCGGCTGAAGTAATCCACCCAGAAGCTGAAGCAGAAGGCCCGAGGACGCCAATGGCGTCTGAAGACGCGGTCCCTCCGATGGAAACAGACTCTGTGGACCTGGGAGCAGAACGCCCCAAGACGCCAGCAGCGTCTGAAGCCACGGACCTTTCGACGGACGCGGGGACACCGGAGGCGTACCTATCCATGGAGTCAGAGCTAGAGGACGCAAGCGGTATGGCTGAGAGGATGCCTGTGCTTTGTTCGGACGAAGATCAAGGCACGTCAGGGAGGACCGCAGAGATGAGCAGCACGGTGCCAAAAGCAAGATCTAACGCGGCGATGAAGAGGAACCGTGTTAACGCGGCTCCTCGGAAACCGTCCGTGGAGAAACGTCACAAGACAAGCGCACCTTGTGACCTGTGAATATCACGCCTCAAATGTATGTTGATCGGCCGGAGCAACGATATTTTTTTATTCAATATCTTAAAGCTCGCAACCTTTAACTGCGTGAGCTTGGTCGTACGCAGGAGGAAACAATGGTTTCTAAATATGCTCTTACAAGAAAACATTGACATTGCATTTATTCAGGAGACTAAACTTTCATCTAGTGTGCATTTGGAAGAGATGAACCATTTCGTTCGCAACCATTACTCGTTTCATTTTTCATCTACCTGTGGATACACTGGAGGGACGGCCATTTTGGTAAAGAAGCGATCAGCGGTACTAGTATACCCCGAATGGGACAAGGACCGAAACGGCCGTATATGCAATGTGGATTTGGTGTACCGGAATGAACTATACAAGCTCATTTCAATTCATGCTCCGAATGACGCATCGCTGCGAAAAGAATTCTTTTCAGGCCTGAGGCAGTATCTTGATTCACCGTGCCGTACCATATTTGCCGGAGACTTCAACTGTGTTTTACGTGCTTCCGATTGTTCGAAAAAGCGTCTTCCGGATACTATCACACCAGAGCTCCGAAAGCTTTTGCGCGACTATGACTTGCAGGATGTAACCGAACTTGCGCCAGCGAATAATGACGGTTTTACACATTGGCAAGGTGACTGTCACTCAAGGCTTCATCGGCTTTACGTGTCTAGCGATCCTTCGGCGTACAACGTGCGTTATAAGGTGAAGCCCGTAGCATTCTCAGATCATGCATTTGTCACAGCCACATTCGAAGAAAAGAAAAGAACAACAAGGAGGCGCAAGGAATGGCAGTTGTGGAAGCTGAATGAGAGTTTGCTAGATGACAAAGAGATATGCGACAGCATTAGGAATCTAATCAAGAAAAAAAAACGAATGGAGGACACGTAGATGCCATATTGTGGGAAGACTTAAAAGAAGAATCTAAAATGTTTCTACTTACAAAAGGTCAGGAACAAGCAGCTCTCAAGAAGAGCGAAAAGCTGAGCTTGATGCGCACTCTGCGCAATCTAATTGAAGCCGAAAACTGTCACCCGGGTACACCCGGGTACAGCTGCTATCAATCCTGTACAAGGAGTACAAAGGTGCTATGATCCGGTCCAGGACGGAATCGCAGCTAAGAGATGAGGAACCGCTAAAAATTTTCAAGACGAAAGAAAGACACCGGGGCAGGAAAAACAGAATAGAAGCACTACAAAGCGGCGACAGCATTCTCACATCACAAAACGACATCGAGGCGGCTTTTACTGAAACATACAAGGACCTCTTCGAATATGGAAGCAACACATATGACCGTGAACTATTGCAAAAATATGCCTCAACGTTAAATTGCATAAATGACGAGACAAAACAGCTAACGGATGAGTGCATATCAGAAAGTGAAATAGAATGGGCCATTCTTAAATTAAAACCAAGGAAATCGCCGGGAGTTGATGGTCTCAGCACTGATTTTTACAAGAAATTTTCATCGGAATTAGTGCCAATACTACGCGAAGTGTACGATGCTATTGCGAAATGAGGATTGCTGCCGCCATCTATGCGACGAGGTCTTACTGTTCTACTGCCGAAGAAGCAAAGGCAAGTGAGCGATTTCCGCCCCATTATTCTTTTAACGACCGACTACAAAATTCTAGCTACAATTATAGCTAGACGGCTTGACTTTGCCCTTGGAAATGTCATCGGAAACCATCAATCATACGGCATCAAAGGACGTCGCATCAGCAATAATCTGCATGTCATGCGAATAATGCGCGAAGCCACTTCCGTGGATGGATCCAGGATAGCGGTTTTACAAGTTGATCTGATCAAGGCTTTTGACAGAGTAGCACATGACTTTCTCTTCACCTTGCTTAAGGCCTGCAACATTGGGGACCGCCTTCTTAAATACATAAGTATCTGCTACCGGCAAGTATCGACGCGACTAGTGATCAAGGGGCAAACAACACCAACAATACAGCTCAACGGGTCCGTTAGGCAAGGATGTCCTATGTCGCCAGTTCTTTTCGCTCTGTACTTGGAACCCCTGTGCCGAACAATTCTGAACGATGGTGACATAACAGGCTTCAGTTTTGCAGATACCTCTCTGAAAGTCCTCGCCTATGCCGAGGACCTTACGCTTATGTGTGCCTCTAAGGAAGAAGTCCGCCAAGGAATGCAGCATGTCATGGACTTATGTAAAGTGTCTGGTGCTAAAGTGAATTGTGAAAAGTGCGCGGGTGCATGGCTAGGTGTATGGGTATCAAAACCAACCACCTTTCTAGATATGAAGTGGACGTCTGAAATCAATAGCTACCTCGGTGTGTGCTTAGAATACTGCCAACCTACAGAACGGACAGAATACGATTCAAAGTGACACCCTTGCGGCAAACGTGCCACAGTGGCATGGAAGAACTGTCCTATTTTTGAACAGAGCCCTTGTGTGCAATACTGTGTTCTTTCCAGCTGTGTGGTACTCAGCGCGGGTGATGCCCTGTTTACCAGCACACGTGCATCGCATGCACAGATATTGCGCAACACTTATATGGGAGTCACGTTTTGAGCGCATGAGGCGCAGTAATTTATTTTTAAGTAAGGCGAAAGGAGGCCTAGGGCTTGTAAACGTAGAGGTAAAAATAAAAGTTCACAGGTACCTTTTTTTCAAAAACGAAACTAATCGTATTGTGACAGAGCGATGAAGAAGACGTTTTGGGAGCACTTGAAGAAGACGAAGCTCGGGACTTCGCGTGCTTACTATGATCTTGTCAGCCGCTGCCAGTCTTGTAAATACACTGTAAATACATTTCTTATTCCTTTTCCCCGTAACATTTTTGGTGGAGTTTGCGGGCTCAAGTTCAAGACGGATTTACGCAGCGGGCGCTCCTTGGCTGCATCTACCATGCCAGCTCAAGGCGAGGATGCTTCGGGCTCGTCGGCCCCCACGCCAACCGTCATTCTGGCACAACCGCGCGACCCCGGCACCTTTTCCGGCACTGACAACACGGATGTTGAAGACTGGCTTCAACTATATGAGCTATACGACCTAATCCTGGGACTTGACTTTCTCTCAGCCCATTCCGCCTTGATAGACTGTTCTGCTGGTGTTGTGCAACTCGCTCTACCTGTTGCTATTGATCGCCCCGATAGTGCTCCGATCCGGCTATGTTCCACAGAGCATATTCGCCTCCCTCACCTTGCCGTTACCTACATAGATGTTTCACCCGTTCCGCCCATTCCAGACGGTGACTACATCGTATCTCCTAATCCGGATGCCCTGCTCTCGCATAACGTCGCATTTCCTCACACCGTCATTACCATTACGGACAACACGTCCTGTCTTCCGCTAGTGAACTTTGGACTTTGTGCACAAGTTCTCCCGCGCGGCATATCACTTGCGCAAATCACGCCGGCCGAAGACTACCAGATTTCGGGTTTAAATGCTGACGACTCCTCGTGTGCAACTCTTGCTGTGCCTCCTGCCCCTTCAGACTTGAATGCCCTAATGAAAATGATCGCGCCCGACCTTCCGCCCCAGTGTGCCAATGAACTACGTTGCCTCCTTGCCTCGTACTGGGACTTATTCGACCTTGGAGACCGTCCTCTCGGACAAACATCTGTTGTGAAACATCGCATTAACACCGGGGATGCGAGCCCAATCCATCGGCGACCCTACCGCGTCTCTGCTACCGAGCGAGACATCATCCAACACGAAGTTGATAAGATGCTGTCTCGTAACATCATTGAACCTTCTTGTAGCCCATGGGCATCCCCTGTTGTCCTAGTTAGGAAAAAGGACAACAGTTGGCGATTTTGCGTAGATTATCGGCACCTAAACAAGGTAACCAAGAAGGACGTCTATCCGCTACCACGCATTGACGATGCCCTGGATTGCCTCCATGGAGCACAATATTTTTCGTCCATAGACCTTCGCTCCGGGTACTGGCAAATTGCCGTCGATGACATGGACCGTGAGAAAACGGCTTTTATTACTCCCGACGGCCTCTATCAATTCAAAGTCATGCCTTTCGGGTTATGTAATGCCCCAGCCACATTTGAAAGAATGATGGACGCCCTCCTACACGGTTTCAAGTGGTCCATCTGCCTCTGTTACTTAGACGATGTGATCGTTTTTTCTCCCACTTTTGCGACGCACCTCGAACGCCTATCGACGGTCCTATCTGTTTTTCGTCGGGCGGGGCTACAACTCAATTCGTCCAAATGCCACTTCGGTCGTCGTGAAATTTCTGTGCTCGGACATCTCGTCGATTCTTCGGGTGTCCGTCCTGATCAAGATAAAATCCGGGCAGTGAAAGACTTTCCCGTGCCCACGTGCGCCAAGGACGTTCGCAGCTTCTTGGGCCTCTGCTCCTACTTTCATCGGTTTGTCCGCAATTTTGCGGACGTTGCACGCCCTCTTACTCAGCTCCTCAAGAAAGACGCTGCCTTCATTTGGGGCTGTGAGCAAGCTCGTGCTTTCACTGAGCTGATCCGGCTGCTTACTTCCCCTCCCATTCTCGCTCACTTTGACGCGTCAGCTCCAACAGAAGTCCGTACCGATGCCAGCGGCCATGGTATTGGAGCTATCCTGGCCCAGAAACAACAAGAACAAGACCGCGTTATTGCTTACGCCAGCCGCCTTCTTTCCCCTGCTGAGCGCAAATATTCCATCACTGAGCGCGAGTGTCTGGCTCTCGTTTGGGCAGTGAAAAAATTCCGCCCCTATTTGTACGGCCGGCAATTCACAGTCATTACTGACCACCATGCTCTGTGTTGGCTTTCATCTCTGAAAGATCCTTCTGGGCGCCTTAGCCGATGGGCTCTGCGCCTTCAAGAATACAACTACTCAGTTGTATACAAGACAGGCCGGTTACACCAAGATGCGGACTGCTTGTCGCGCCATCCTGTCGACCCTCCTGACGTTTCTATGGCCGGCATTCCTGTCACCGTTCTCTCTTTGAGTGCTTTTGACGATATCGAAACGGAACAACGCCGGGACGACTTCTTAAAAGACCTTATTCAACGGCTGACTTCAACGACGCCCGACCCTTCCCTTCGAATGTTTGAACTCCACGATGGCATCTTGTACCGCTGTAACATGCGCCCTGACGGCCCTGACCGACTCTTAGTTGTCCCTTCGCATCTGCGCCGGACTGTTCTCGCCCAGCTTCATGATGTGCCGACTGCCGGTCACCTTGGCGTGTCACGGACTTACGACCGCGTTCGTCGGCGCTTTTTTTGGCCTGGTCTTTACCGTGACGTCTGCCGTTATGTCGCTGCGTGTGACCTTTGTCAACGACGAAAAACGCCGACCACGCTCCCTGCTGGCCGCCTTCAACCACTTGACGTGCCTTCAGAACCATTCTTTCGTGTAGGCGTTGATCTTTTAGGCCCTTTTCCTACGTCTGTTTCGGGAAATAAGTGGATTGCTGTAGCAACAGATTACGCCACCCGATACGCAATCACACGGGCTCTTCCGACAAGCTGTGCAACCGATGTCGCCGATTTTATACTAGAAAACGTCATCCTTCACCACGGTGCCCCTCGACAGCTCCTTACCGACCGAGGCCGCTACTTTCTTTCGAAAGTTGTTAATGACATTCTACACTCGTGCGCGACTAAACACAAACTTGCTACTGCTTACCATCCACAAACGAATGGTCTCACCGAGCGTCTCAACCGGACCCTCACTGAGATGCTGTCCATGTATGTCTCCGCTGACCATCGCGACTGGGACGTTGCATTACCATTCGTTACCTTTGCCTACAATTATTCTCGCCACGATACCGCAGGCTTCTCTCCATTCTTCCTCTTGTTTGGCCGCGACCCTACGCTACCTTTCGACACCCTTCTGCCTGATAGCCTGCATTTCACATCAGAGTACGCCCGGGACGCCATAATCCAGGCACAAGAGGCACGCCATATTGCCCGACGTCGACTTGTGGACTCGCAGGAAAATCAGCGGCGCTTATATGACACCCGCCATCGTGACGCCCACTACACACCGGGCGCCCTGGTTCTCCTTTGGTCTCCGTCGCGACGCGTTGGCCTCTCGGAGAAGTTGCTTTCACGCTACTCTGGTCCTTACCGCGTCTTGCGTCAAGTAACCGACGTCACCTACGAAATCGCCCCTCTTGACCCCACCGTGGCTCAGCCTCGTTCCGACGTAGTCCACGTCGCGCGTCTTAAGCCGTATCACTCGAACGCCTCCTAACCAGCACCGGGTCGGTGCTTCAGCCGCCGGGGGTCATGTGACAGAGCGATGAAGAAGACGTTTTGGGAGCACTTGAAGAAGACGAAGCTCGGGACTTCGCGTGCTTACTATGATCTTGTCAGCCGCTGCCAGTCTTGTAAATACACTGTAAATACATTTCTTATTCCTTTTCCCCGTAACAATATTATACGTCATACTTTCAAACAACTAGGCGGTGGTTACTTGGGTGAGTGGGTAGATGGTGCCCAAGGAGTCCCACTCGTGCACACCCTAAAATTCTACAGGGAGCTGGAGAAGGCACCTCGATTCTTTCAGCTGCGTTTTTCTCAAGAGTACCTAAAAAATTTAAAACGGAAGAGCCTGTACTGAAACACTATAGATATGCTATTCCCACCACCACTATATCGGTCTCGATATGGAAGCCAGCTGGAGTCTGACGTTTTTAAGCGTCTTCCAAAATATCCTGTAAAAACAGCGATTAAGGATTTTTGTTAAGTTACATGTCGAAGTTTAACCGTCAAAACATGGTTAAGTAATAAGGGTTTTTTGTGCCGTGGACAACGGACTGCGCGCTCTGCCCATATCCAAAATCGTTGCAACACGCCTTTTTTTGTACAAATGCAGCACACTTTTGGCATAACATACGAATTCTGTTTAATGTACAGATATACCAAAATTGGAATAACCTAAAGTTTTTGAGAGTTGAATACCATAAAAATTACAGCTGTGTGGAAACCCTGATGTTACTAGGTTTGTATGCAATTTGGAGATCACGAACTGACCACATGCTAGCTCTAGAAAACGCGAAACCGGCGTGCACCCACTTTTGTGATGCTTTTACATACACAAGTTCACTGCTTGACGGCGAAGAGTTTAGCAAGACATGGCAGGTGTGGCAGAAGCGCCTGCAGCAAAGACTAGTCTTTATGTAGATGTGTGATTCCCTCTCTCTGTGTTTATGAAACCTGTGAAAAAAACGCTTCAGTGCTGGATACTTGTTATGTTTGATTAAGAATAAATTGTGCTTGCGTGGCTCAAAAAAAATCACAGCTTATCCACGGGGTGAATGATGATAAGTGGGCGAAGCTCCGGAGGGAATCATTGGATCTCCCGCTTAAGGGGACGCTAGCACAAACGCGTTAGAAACGTGCAGTACTCTCTAGTAAGGGGGAGCGGACACAGCGTCTTACGCAGCCATTTACACATGCCGGAACGTACACCGTGTTTGCCGACGCCATCACATGACTGCTGAGAGTGTATACCCCCCGTATTCATAAACGCTCCTCGACTTGAACTTGACTTGCCACCGCTTTGGGCAGCGCGTTCGAAACGCGTTGAAGGTAAGGCGGAGAGGCCACAGCGTCTTACACCAGCTTCTTACACGGGCCGTAACGCGCTAGCACAAACGCGTTAGAAACGCTCTAGAAACGCGGCCTTTCGTTAATGTTGGGTATTTATTGCCATCGTGGTGCGTGTGTCCATGTCCGCTTCATGGCGTAGTGGGCTAACGCCGCGCGCTCGCAAGCGAGGGGTCCCTGGTTCGATTCCGCGCTACGGACACAACTTCGGAATTTTTTTTCTCATTTTTCTCAGACTGGTTACACACTACTACTACGACGACGGGGACGAAACGGGTGCCGCTATAAGGAGCTTCGCACCTAAAAGCTTGCGTGGCTCAGTGGTAGAGTATCCACCTCTCACGCATTGGGCCTGGGTTCGACCCCGGCAGATAGCGGGTACTCTTTTTCGCATTTCCGGCGATAGCGGCTACGGGGCGGCGGCGGCGGTTACGGGGCGGCGGCGCTAATACGGCACCATTTCGAAAAATTCTCGCGGCTATTTTTTCGTTCTAGACTCGTGCACAAGGGCGACACCACTACTCAATTTCGACCTCTGGGCGGTTTAGGGGCCCTTTAAGTAAGCCGGAACCGGAAGTGGAACCGGAACCGGAAGTGGTAACGGAACCGGAAGCAGAAGCTGGCTTCCGGAAGCTGGAGCTTGGCCATAGCCTCCTATATACTTTCCATGCCCGCCCATCAGCTACGGCGCGCCCGTGCCACCTCCTTTCTTGTCCTCCTCTCATGTCGACTAATTTCGCCGCCAGGGGCGCGCTCTTCCCAGAATCGCAGCACGGTTTGTTCAAGCGGAAAGCGTGCAGAGTGAATTTTGTCGTGGACTTCTTGCATGATGTGCTGTTCGACTGCTGCCCTTTACTGTGATTTGAGCAGAAAGTGCACCGAGTACTCTTCCTCGTGGGCTTCTGTGCATTGGATGTTCTTTTGCTGCTGTTGTGGTGTGCTTGGCACCAGAAATGAACCGGGTATATGTGTCTCGACCTGCTTGATCGCACCTGTTCGCGCATCCGATTTTCCCTGTTTGTTGACTGCTGTTACTTTTATGCAACAATGCATATGTGGGCGCTTAAGTGCCACTTCAGACGAGATGGCGTTCTTACTGCTGCGTGCCTCGCTGCACATCCTCCAGCAAACGCAAAGTGCCAGGTATTTCGTTTCACGAAATTCCCGCTGATGAAGCCTTACGCGACCAGTGGCTGAAAGTTATCTCAAGAGATAATTGGAGTCCGAACACGACATCTTGTTATTCCACTGTGTGTAGTCGTCAGTTTGTTGCTTCTGACTTCAAAGAAGGATGCAAAACGAGAAGGCTTCAAAGAGGCGCCGTGCCGAGTGTGTTTTCCGAATACCCCTCGTATTTGCAACCCCAGAAAAAAAGTGGAAAGAAGTGACACAGCTGCGAGAAAACGGGAGGCCAGCGCGTGGAACGGTCCCCCAGCACCTAAAAGGCGAGCTGTTGAAGGTCAAGGTGAGCCGTTTCAACAGCAGTGTGATGACCCCCCCGATTGTGATGGTGCCGACCACATGCAGAATCCAGTCCTAACATCATTGGGCGAAAGTGCTCCTGCGCGTACTGGAAGTGCGAGAATATACGTGTATCGATCTGTACAAGTTTCCACTTACAACTCTGTCTCGGCAATCGAGCGAAGGAAATGGAGGCGGAAAGAGCGGGACCTTAAAGCGCACATACAGAAGATCAGGAACATAGTTGACAAGTACAAAGAAGAACTTCGAAAACTCAAAGAGGACTGTCATGTTCCCGCTTTTCTCTCGGTTGTTGAACAGGCAAAGGAAAATTACGTTAGCGCTTCAATTTTGCTGGAGCAAGTGAAAATGTTTGGAAAGAAAAAAGCAAAATGCTCGGAACTGACAATACGCCAAAGTATCGTTCTGAGAAACCTTTCAACACGAGCCTATGACCACATAAGAAACGCTGGAATACTGCGACTTCCCACCCGAAGCACCTTGGAACGTTTCTTGGGATCATCACGTGGAGACGTAGTAGTGACAGACCTGGTGAAGCAAAGACTATCTGTTGAGATTGCCGCTTACACTTCTTCGCAATCGAGAACGTGCTCGTTGATAATCGACGAGATGAGAGTAAAACAGAGATTGCTCTACGTAAAGCAGAGAGATGCGTTCGTAGGCGAAGTAGACTATGGTCAATCCCTTCCTGAGAAACGCTCCGACGAGCCTGTCCTAGCTAATTCATTGCTATGCTTGTCTTGAACGGGCTTTCCACTCGCTTTCGAATACCGGTAGCCTATTTTTTACGAAAAATTGCACCGGAAGACAACTTCACATCATAATGCTGCGTGTTTTGAAAGAAGTTGAGGCTACTGGATTTCTTGTGGTAAGAGTGGTCACCGACAACCACAACATAAATGTGGTGGCTTATCAGCTTTTATGTAGTGGAACAATCAAACACTGCATACGCACCCCGAGGATAAAGGTCGCAAGCGGTTCTTAGCATTCGACCAGTGCCATCTAATAAAGAACGTGCGGTCCCAGTTTGTGTCCCGCGAACTGGGCAAAAATGGCGAAATAACGTCTGAGTACGTTAAGCAACTTTACAGGATGCAGCAGAATAGTATTGTGAAGCTTGCGAGATCTTTGACAAGGAAACATGTGTTTCCAACTAATCTGAAAGCAATGAGCGTAAAGAGAGCGGTGCAGCTGTTGTAGCCTGCAGTCAGTGCTGCGCTCAAGCTCCTAAGAGAACAAGCAGGCCACACATGCGATGCTAGCTTCGCACGCGTCGGACCAACTGCGCTGTTCATGGACACAATGTACCGTTGGTTCGTTCTGATGGACGTCAGTAACTGCACTCAACATATCCACCAAAGGAACCCTGACAGCAAGCAGTTTGAGGCTGAGAGCGACGATCGCCTAGAATGGAACGCTGCGACATTTTTGGACTATCTGGAAGACATGAAGCGCCACTGCCTAGCAAAGCAGTTCCTAACCAAAGAGACACACGCAGCCCTGATAGTAACCACTCGCTCGAATGTGGAATTTGTGATTTATCTGCTTAAGGAGATGCGCTTCCACTTTGTTCTTACCAGGAAGATGTCGTCTGACCCTATAGAATCCTTCTTTGGGTGGTTGAGGAAATCGACAGGCAGCAATGATCAGACAGATGTCCGAGCTGTGCTGTCTGGTATAGAGAAGGCACTAAAAACGGGTATTGCTGGGGCACCAAGCACCAGTAATGTCATGGCGGCGGAGGAGAACAGCATATCGACAATTGCCGTGCGACAAGAGACCTGCCCGATGGAAAGCGCTGTTTGGCAGTTTCCAAGCGAAGCGACCAAAGTGCTCAGGGAGCTCCTCAGCAGAGATAAAGCAATGCTCCCCACGCCTGAAGTCGCAGTTCTCGCAATGGTAGGTGGTTACCTTACGAGAACTGTCGGTGAGAACATAGCTTGCGACAAATGTTTCAGTTTACTCACAAAGCCTGGCTCCTCGGCGCCGTCGCTCTAATCCGACACCAGGATAGAGGAGGTCTCCTGTACCCTTCCGAGAAACTTCTCACAATATTGTACTGCTTGAGCAGGTTTGTTGACATAGTTCTCTCCAAAAGGAGGAACTTGCAAAATCCCCTCGAAGAAGCCGTGGCTAAGGCCGCCGAAGTGCTCCACGAACGAGAAGTTTTTGTGTGTGAAATACCTGGGCACCACGAAACGCTTTTGGACCTACTCTTGACCAAGTTTTTTAGACCAATATATGTGAACTATGCAATGAAGATCACCGACAAACACGACTTCGCCAAGATTTTTGCAACAAAGCCCCTTTCCCGCAAGGTGCTCAAGCTCTAATAATAGAGGTTTTTCTAACGTGTTCCACCATTGACTACTTCCAGAGGCGTCTGCTCAATTCTGGGACGGCAGCGCCACCGACGGCGAGGTCGAGCGCGAGGCTCGACGGCTGGCTTGTACCGCATTCGCCGCCGATCGGCGGGCATGGAAAGTATATAGGAGGCTATGGCTTGGCGTACATATACTATACATATATATACAAAGAGAGGAGGGGGAGGAGGATGCACATGCGCAGTGCGGGTGTGGACGCCGCACGGGAGGGACATCATCATCATCATCATGAGCCTATATTTATGTCCACTGCAGGACGAAGGCCTCTCCCTGCGATCTCCAATTACCCCTGTCTTGCGCTAGCGTATTCCAACTTTCGCCTGCAAATTTCCTAACTTCATCATCCCATCTGGTTTTCGGCCGTCCTCGACTGCGCTTCCCTTCTCTTGGTATCCATTCTGTAACCCTAATGGTCCACCGGTTATCCATCCTACGCATTACATGGCCTGCCCAGCTCCATTTCTTCCGCTTAATGTCAACTAGAATATCGTCTATCCCCGTTTGTTCTCTGATCCACACCGCTCTCTTCCTGTCTCTTAACGTTACTCCTAAGATTTTTCGTTCCATTGCTCTTTGTGCGGTCCTTAACTTGTTCCCGAGCTTCTTTGTTAATCTCCAAGTTTCTGCCCCATATGTTAGCACCGGTAGAATGCAATGATTGCACACTTTTCTTTTCAACGACATTGGTAAGCTCCCAGTCAGGATTTGGCAATGCCTGCCGTATACACTCCAACCCAATTTTATTCTTCTGTAAATTTCTTTCTCATGATCTGGGTCGCCTGTGAGTAATTGACCTAGGTAAACGTACTCCTTTACAGACACTAGAGGCTCACTGGCGATCATGAATTCTTGTTCCTGGTTGCCTTGGTGCCTTACCTCCCACTTCAATTGCTGCTTCTGAGATAAGCCTAGTTACGGTTTCATTCATTATCTCTATGTTTTCTTCTTCTTCCTGTTCTAAAGCTGCATATTTGTTTGCGAGCACCCGCCTGAATTGGTCTGCTTTCACCCTTACTGCGTCTAGGTTGGCCTGTTTCCTCTTTACTAATTTCACTCTTTCTCTCTTCAAATTGAGAGAAACCCTAGTCCTCACTAACCTATGGTCACTGCACTTTACCTTACCTAACACTTGTACATCCTGCACTGTGCTTGGATCGGGAGAGAGTATGAAATCTATTTCATTCCTTGTTTCTCCATTAGGGCTTTTCCAGGTGCACTTCCTGTTGCTGCGCCTCCTGAAGAATGTATTCATTATTCGGAGCCTATTGCTTTCCGCGAATTCTACCAACATCTCTCCTCTTGCATTCCTAGAATCGACGCCGTAGTTGCCAATTGCTTGCTCACCAACCTGCGTTTTGCCCACTTTTGCATTGAAGTCGCCCATGACTACTGTATACTGAGTTTGCACCTTTCTCATTGCTAATTCGACATCTTCATAAAACTGTTCTATTTCTTCATCATCGTGACTGGAAGTTGGGGCGTAGGCTTGTACTACCTTCATTTTGTACCTCCTATTCAGCTTTATTGCGACGACTGCTACCCTCTCACTAATGCTGTAGAATTCATCAATGTTGCCCGCTATGTCCTTATGGACTAGAAATCCTACCCCGGATTCTCTCTTATCTGGAAGACCTCTGTAGCAGAGGACGTGGCCGTTAGTCAACACTGTGTAAGCCTCACCAGTTCTTCTAACCTTACTAAGGCCAATAATATCCCAGGCAATGTCTGATAATTCCTCAAATAGTCCTGCTAAGCTAGCCTCACTGGAGAGGGTGCGCGTGTTGAACGTTGCCAGGTCCCGTTTCCATTGGCGGCCTGTCCGGACCCAGAGATTCTTAGCACCCTCGGCCACGTCGCAAGTCTGACCGCCGCCTTGGTCAGGTGCTCCGCAGCCGCTGGGGACTGAGAGCCATGGGTTAATTGTCGGAGTTATGAGGGAGGTAGTGACCGAATACTGCACCAGGGAGGCCAATTCCTGTTCTGGTGAGGGAGTGACTTTGATGAAGCTTAGTGGGCCTGCCTAGTTTGGTTGCACCTGAACCAGTGTAGCCCCACTAACATAGCCCCGACCATAAGCTGCTTCGCCTCTAAAAATGGAGCTGGGTAGGCCATGTAGTGAGTTGGATGGATAACCGGTGGACCATTACAGTTACAAAACAAGTACCAAGCGACGTGAAGCGCAGTCGAGGACGGCAGAAAACTAGGTGGGTTGATGAAGTTAGGAAATTTGTAAACGCAAGTTGCAATCGGCTAGCGCAAGACAGGGGTAATTGGAGATCATTTGGAGACGCCTTCGTATTGCAGTGGACATCAATATAGGCTGATGATGATGATGATTATGATGACGATGATGTGTGGGAGCGGTGAGATTAGGAACAGGCATTTAGTTTTGGAGCTGGGCATGCCGTGTAATTGCGTAGGGTAGACGACCGGTGGGTCGATAGAGCTGGATAATGGGTGCCAAGAGAAGGGAAAGGCAGTCGAGGATGGCGGAAAATTAGGTGGGGTGAGGAACTTAGGAACTTTGCAGTTGCAAGTTGAAATGAGCTAGCGCAAGACATGGGTAATTGTAGATCGCCGTGAGAGGCCTTCGTTCTGCAGTGCAGAAAAATATAGGCTGATGAACGAGTGTCTGAGTTCACCGGTCTGAACATACACATCCTTGAGGCACCTGCTTGCGCGACCGTGGGTGCTCTATTGTAGTTCCTTACTAATTCTAGTGTTCAAATCTTCTTCAGCACTTACACATTGTCTAGTGAATAAAATAACTTCTTACAAGTAATTGGTTAGTGAAAAAGGCCTCTTAATTACTGCGACGTTTGTTAGTAAGAAAAGTAATCTGTTCATTACAGCACTGCCAAAATAATTTATCCCCTACAATTTATTACTTATTCTCAATCTTTACTTACACTTCTGGTAACTTGGTTGACTTACAAAAATTATTGAAACATTACATTTTGTTATCCGCTCTAAAAATGTGCCCATTCTTCCAGAGAAGGCCAACTCCATGGATGTAGCAATTTTTCTTTACAATTGTTTGAGGGTTTAGGTTTAGGAAACTGTTCAATTGATTTTTTATTGTACAAATCAGGTGTCAAAAAGCCTTTTAATTGAAATCGCATCGTAGTTGATCGAATAAGGGAGGTGTACATATTATGCGTTAACCATGTGTGACAAAGCATCCCTTCTGCTTAAATTTATTTATGCATCGTCATCGTCAGCCTATATTTGTCCACTGCAGCAGGATGGCCTCTCCTTATCTCCGATTACCCGTGTCTTGCGCTAGCTGACTCCAACTTGCGCCTGGAAATTTCGTAACATCATCACCCCACCTAGTTTTCTGCCATCCTCGATTGAGTGGGTCTCTTGGTACCCGTTTGCAACTGTAATGATCCACCGTTATCCATCCGACGCATTAAATGGCCTGCCCAGCTCCACTTTTTCCGCTTAATGTTAACTAGAATATCAGCTGTCCTCGTTTGCTCTCTGATCCACACTGCTCTCTGCCTGTCTCTTAACGTTAGGCCTACCATTTTTCGTTCAATCGCTCTTCGTGCGGTCCTTAACTTGTTCTCGAGCTTCTTTGTTAACCTCCTAGTTTGTGCCCCATAAGTTAACACCGGTAGAATGGAATGATTGAATACTTTTCTTTTCAACGACCGTGGTAAGCTCCCGTCAGGATTTAGTAATGCCTGCCGTATGCACTCTTGCCCAATTTTATTCTTCTATAAATTTTTTCACATGATCAGGGTCCCCTGTGAGTAATTGACCTAGATAAACGTACTCCTTTACAGACTCTTGAGGCTGACTGGCAATCCTGAATTCCTGTTCCCTTTCCAGGCTATTGAACATTATCTTAGTCTTCTGCATATTAATCTTCAACCTCACTTTGTCGGTTAAGGTCCTCAATCATTTGATGTAATTCGTCCACATTGTTTCTGAATAAGACAATGTCATCTGCAAACCGAAGGTTGCTGAGATATTCGCCATTGATTCTCACTCCTAAGCTTTCCCAGTCTAAGAGCTTGAATACTTCTTCTAAGCATGCAGTGAATAGCATTGGAGAGATTGTGTCTCCTTGCCTGACCCCTTTCTTGATAGGTAACTTTCTACTTTTTTTGTGGAGAACCAATCCTTGTAAATATCCATACATATATATTTAAACACAATAAACAGAAAATAACATTTCGAAACTGTTTATGAATGGCGTATCAAATGCGCTGTAGCTACAATACGTGAATAATTATAGGAAGAAGGAAAAAGGCACATTTGTCCGGACTACTCTGTCGACGCCATCCCTACAAATCTTATATGCCTCCACTCTTGTATAAATATACTTTATTATTTGTAGAAGCGTTACGCTTTGCCAAAGTGGTGCTCTGACTCAGGCCCGTGGTAATGACACGCAAATATCGAGCGTCGAGATAACTGATGTAGCCTGTTATCTTTAATTAAGCCATGGACGAAAGACCTGAATAGGATAAACATTTTGAGCGTCTTTCATTCCCAATTTCGTCTCCAATTTAACCATCTAGTTGAATGAAATATACGTTGCGAGGCTCGTAGAAGGGTCACCTAGAATTCGAAATTGATATATTATGAGTGGCCTTCCCATAATTGTTACAATCATACAGCTTCAATTTGGGAACGCTGACCTAGATGACGGCATGGTATTTCTCTCATTTTTTGCAGTGGTGATCATCATCCTTTTCGTCATTTATCTCCTGTCGACCGTGAAGACGATCTGAGCAAGAAGGTTTGAACATTTCTATGCCTACCCAACCAGAAATTTGCTGGTCACGTAAATCAATGCATTAGCAAGCAAAAATGCTATGGCTCATACCCACGTAAGGCGGTGGCTACAACCACTCGGAAAACTGAAGCGAACAGTGTATGAGGCTCCTGGGGCGCGATCTTGTACGCGTTCCAAAATGGAACGGACCCCTCACGTGTCATGTAATCGACCAGTAGTTTCGTAGCGTTGCAGCTAGGTATGATAAATGTTCGCCTGAAGGAACTTAATATTAGTCGCACTAGCCATGACGAAATGCTGCGCCATGACAGTGAGAACGCAGGCGAGGGAATGGAGACCACTCGCGACACGACGCGTTCCCTAAAGGGTTCCTCCGTGCCAGAGGAGGAATCTCCTGTGTCAAAAAAAAAATGGTAGCAAACGTGCCCCGTCCGCGCCAGCCGACAGAGCGGGACGCTAATGTAAATAAACAGTCTGGCATGGAACAGGAATGAAAGAACGGGCGTGTTCAAGCCAGCAAGAAACGGATCCAACGTTAGAAGGCAAGTCGGTTGAGGGTGGAGAGACGCGCGCGGTGACCCCAGGCGCTTAGGCATAAGCGGCGAATGGACGCCCCGCTTCGCGTCACCGGGAGGCGCGCCCGTCGCCACAAGCGCGCCGAGATCGCCACGCGGCACCTCAGGATGAAAACAGGAACGGCTATCCATCCATAATCCGTACGCGCCCTCAAGCGGGCGATACGACTAGCGAGGTGGGGGCACGATCTGTCCCCCGTCGGGTGCGACTGCGCGAGTCCCGCTTTGCGGCACTGATTGCAACAAACTGCCGCACCTCCTTGTCGTACCGTGCACTGTGCCACGAGGTGATTGATGGCACACCGAGTACACACTGCCCACTCGGGCTCCTGGCGCACCGGGCAAGCACGACGAGGAGGCCCGTAAGTGGCGCAATAAGTACACGTCGGCACATGAATATCTTCCACCACCGCCGCAGAAGTGCATCCAACCGCAACACGGCCGCGAAGCATTAAGTGTACGGAACGTTGCCGGGTCCACCTCTAAAACATGCGTATGATTGCCCGAACGTTCTTTGATCGTCGTGCGCACCGAGCACGCAGAGGGATCGAGCATCAGGTCAGGGTTGCGTGCATTGATTTGCGCAAGCAGGTTAACTGCTGGAATATCGGGGTCCACCCCAGTAAGCTTTACACGCGGTTTCCGCTTTTGGGCAAAACTAACAGACATCGAGGTTTTGGTGACGACATTATTTCCAATTGCCATCTTTAACCAATCCACAATCGGAGGTCCCCCCGACAGTTTTTACTTCGGGACCTCCGATTGTGCAATTATACTTCACCTGTTATATTTTTTGTACTACTGATGAAAATAAATTCAACTTCAACTCCTTATCATCCGACAAAAGGGTTAGGCCATGCGGCATTTTCCTGATGGAGATTTCGCCGATACGCTCTCTAACCAGATCAACATTGGTCTTCATAACCGTGGACAAATGGCGGTAGGCACCAGTGGCGTAAGAAACATAATGTGAGCATGCTCTCGCCTGGTACCAACGTCGACGGCCCCGACACCGGACGCCGCAGCAGTCACGCCCGCCGTCGCGCCTCCACGAACGACCGCAGCATAGGAGACTGGCGGCTCCGTACGCGGAAAGGCTCCAGGGCAGGGCACAACGCTGGCCGTCCGCGTCAGCTGGTGACACAGTTCGACAGCGCGGCCACACTGTCGCGCCGCCACCGCCCGCATGTCAGCACATTCCTGGACAAGCTGACGCAGATGACCAAGAATCTGGGAGCAGTGATTGTTGGTTACTTTACAATTAGTGTCGAACAAGATGTCCGTGATGAGCTTTTGGCACTCCACTGTGAGGGCTGGGCGTGATGGCTGAGGCGTGAAGGCTGAGGCGATAATAACAGGGTAACGAAACTATTTATTAGAGCATAGTGGGACGCGCCAAAACGGAGAGAGCCCTCCCTCGCTTGGGCTTGGCGTTGAGTCGGCGTAACAGCGCTGTAGGTGCCGCTAGTGATGAGATAGGCGGCACATGCGGGCGCTCACATCCCACCCCAGTCTGACTGACCACGTCTCGTGGTCAATGGCTTCTGCACACTGTCACACGCACGATACCACACCCACACACATGCGCGGAAACGCTGCAACTTCACTCGAGCGCAAAGTCGTCGAGGTGGCTCGGTAGACATCGAGTGCGTTGGGGCCGTTGAGGCTGTTGCTGCTCTGTAGAGGCGACAACATTTGCTGCTGAGGCAGGCGTGGTCTCTGCATTGACGACGGGCTGTTGCTCGATCACTGGAGAAACTGGTGGTACATAAGGCTTACGCTGGGACACGTGCACCGTTCGTGGTTGATTAACCAAACGAGATGTCAAGCATGACACACGTAAAGCTCTAAATGTGGATGGTGTAAGCTGCTCGATGAGGTGGTAAACACCATTGAAGCGAGGTGCCATTTTCTCATTGTCAACCGGAGTCTGTCGCCTCACCCAGACCACATCACCGACGGTAAAGGTGTGAGAACGGTGGCTGCGGTCGTAGCGCTCTTTGCGTGCACCTTGGGCTGCTTCCGAATTGGCGGCTGCTTCGGAGAGCTGCATTGTTGTGTCGCGGATGCGCTCGGCAAGGGCGGATTGCTGGTTGATCAAGGCTGGTTGTCCATCATTTCTGAGGGAGCGGCCGTTGACGCAATAGGCGTCTGTTTTCTGCGTCGTCATCGTGGTCATTTTCTTTGTGGCTCCTACCGGCGTCGCCGGAGTGTTGGGTGACAACACCCTGATGTCAACGTCACCACTTCGAAAAATGACCTTGGGTTCCGCGGTGTCCGTCGTCTTAGTCACATAAGTAGAACCGTAGCCCATGGCGAAGAGCGTGATCAGTGCGCTGACCAGTATCAAGATGATGGTGGCACACGCCACAGATGCGAACGTGGAAAAGCTCCCTTTTTGAGCATAATCGTCTCTGTGCTGGACTTCGTCAACCCGTACGCCGTCTGGCCATATGCCAGGGTGCCGTATGGCGTGGGGCCGTAGGCCAAGTTTCCGTAGGCTGTTTGGTGAGCCACCGGGTTGTAGTAAGCCATGCTCACTGATTGAACCTTGGCAGAGCAACTTCTTGACCTGAGTTTGCAGGAACTGCCTGTCTTCTGCAGCGTACTCGTAGGGGCTTCGACTGTATGGCAATGTGTCATGTAGTAGGTCAATGCGGTGCTGCATGCCAGTGAAATGGCCAAGATCATCATCGTGGCGAGCAAAAACAGCGTTGTGTTCAGCCAATCTATCTTTTATAACTGACCGCTGGCTGAGAGTGAGCTGGCTGCCAAGTTGGGCTGGTGCAATATCGGAATAAATGCGTATGGGCACCGTGTCAGAAGGGAGGGCATCTGATGTGATAGACGTACTCGAGGGCCATGTTTGGCCTGCTAAGTCCTGCCATGGTGGCTGTTCTGACGAAGGCAAGGTATCTCGTTGCAGGCAGTCTTTGAAATTGGGTCTGGCTTGTGGAAAGAGGCTTGACCGAGCTGAGATTACAGCGTTTGCCATTCTTGGGACTAGTTTTTGACTAGCGGTAATGGTGACGTTCGTGGCTCGATGCTGCAGCTGGGTTGGTTCTGGCGGCTCGAAGATGAGACGTGCCTGCGCTGCCGAGAACCAATCTTCACCAAGAATGAGTGGGAGTACATTATCTTCCAAAACAGCAGCTTCAACAACTACTGTGGCTGGGCCGATGGATATCTTCAAAAATGCAGCACCAACAGGTAGCACTGTGCTTCCTCCTACCACCACAAGTGGAGGCTCGGTCCATGGGATGATCATGCTTGCAGGCACACGAGCTTTAGAGATTAATGTCACCTTGGACCCAGAGCCGGGAAACGCTTCACACTCACCGACTCCACTGAGAGTTGCGTTGAAGAAGGGGCATTGCTGTTGTAAGCCGTCAAGCGGAACGGGTGCACTGTGCAGTGCTGGGGGCTGCTGTGTCTTGGGCATGGTTGGAGGCGCTGGTGATAAGCGGCTGGTGCGTGCAGGGCACTTGGATGCCAGATGACCCAAGGCATGACATTGGTAGCAGACAGCTTGAGACAGGTCTTGACCGCTACGAAAAGCTGGAGCGCCATACTGTGCCGAAATAGCTGCATAAGTAGCTTCTTGTTGCTCGGCGGGCAGCTCTGAAATGCGCGTTTTTGGTGTGGCCCCTCGGGAGGACTGTGGTGTCGATTGTTCTGAGCGAGGCTGCTGGCGCTCTGCGGGCTTAGCGGCAGGAAAGGGATGCGACGGCGGCAAAACAGAACCGGCAAATGGTGACGGGCTTGCTTTGGCGTGCATATGTTGCGCACTCTTGTCGAGGCTGGTGCAAGTAGAAATAAACTCAGCTACCGTGGGCGGCCGGTTGGCTGCTATGGCGGCAAGGATGTGTTGTTCCCGTAAGCCATGCAGCAGGTAGTCAATCTTTTGGGCCTCAGAGAGGTTAACGGGGCAACGCTCAATGATCTTCAACTTGGCAAAGGCATATTGGTGCAAGCTTTCGGATGGGGCCTGGGTTACCCTCATGACCTGCTCTTGCCACTCAATGAGGGACAATTCTGTACAAAATGTGTCCTTCAGGGCGGCACTCCACGTGGCCCAGGTGCTGTACTGGTTGCCGAACGCGAGATGCCAGTCTCGCGCCGTGCCTTTCAGCTTTCTAGCTGCGATCAGGCGTGTGGTGGCGTCGTCCCACGAGGCGAGCTGCTGTACTCGTCGTACGTCGTCAAGCCATGTATTGACACTGTGGCTGTGCAAACCAGCGAATTGCGGGATTGACGATGACAGGTCTGGCAGTGTCGTCACCGTTGTTGCAGGGCGAGGTAGCTGCTGGAACAGCATGGCGAGGCTCTGTAGAGTGGCTGGGTCGAGCGTCAAAGGCGCCACAGCGGTCGAGGCGGATTCATTCGTTTCAACCGAGGGGGTAGCTTCACGCTGCTGCTGAATGTCGGCTTGCAAACGCTGAAAGAGCTCCTCTTTCGAACCTGTGATGTCCAGCTGTCAACGGGCCAATTCTTCGCGTATAAGGTCGACGCCGAGGCGCGACATGGTCACCGGGTCGAGATTCTGCCACACAATTCCGGGCATGATGCACCGAGAAACGAGGCTGGGCGCACGGGAGACTAGGCGAGTGAGCGCTAAGCCTAGTTGTTAACTAGGGCTTGTTGTCAACATTCACGGCACTCTTCATATGACGGCCGTGCTTTTCTTCTGCTGCGGAGTGAACACAGACGAGCGGTAAAATGGCAGGAGTATCTTCAGGCGTGAGTCTTCGGCGGCGTGAGTGCGTGAGTACAATGACGAATGCGGTTGAAAGGCGTTCTGACCGGCGTTCGATGCTGGCGTTGACCGAAAGGCGTTCTTGCGTTGCCGTGGCTGAATGGCTTGGCTGAGGTTCGGGGTCGACTGCGCCAGATGTGAGGGCTGGGCGTGATGGCTGATGGCGTGATGGCTGACGAGGATCAGTCTCATGTGGATACCTCCTCCGCGTCGTCGCTTGGGGCCACCATCGCGCCTTCTCAAAAGTCCCTAAATGACCGTGTCCCTAGGTGCCTAGGATCGAGTCACGTGAGGGATTTTTGTACGACATTTAGACGCACGCCGAAGCTACGACAGCCAGGGGCGGATCCAGGTTTTTTCTGAGGGGGGGTCAGCTTTTGTCGATGATGATGATGATGATGATAATGATGATAGTCTCTCTCATTTACCGAATTTCACCGTTTCTGCTCACGATAAACCCGCGTTGTATACGGCTAGAGCAACACCTGTAGCCCGCCGTGGTGGCTCAGTCAGCTCAGGCGTTGCGATGCTGAACACGAGATCGCGGGATCGAATCACGGCCGCGGCGGCCGCATTTCGATGGAGGCGAAATGCAATAACGCCCGTGTGCTTACGTTGTAGTGCACGGTATAGAACCCCAGGTGGTCAAAATTAGTCCGGAGCCTTCCACTACGGCGTGCCTCATAATCAGAACTGGTTTTGGCACGTAAAACCCTCGAAAGATGAAGAAGCCCTATAGCGAAGCCAGGTATCGGTTTCTCCGAGCTTATAGGAAAATGACATTACCCAATACAGCCATGTGCTTGGCGGCTGTGCCTGATAATACAGGGTGTTCAAAACTAAGCTTGATGTTTTTCTTAAAATTAGGCACTGGGAGGCACGCGAAGACCACCTGTGCAAATAAGTTATGTGGCCAGGGGGGCACAAAGTGAGATGATAATTATCGCTGTGAGCAGCCCAATTAACTAAAATTGAACAATAATTTTTGGCGGCTGCAGTAAGTGGTTATGTTTGTATTGAAAACTTAGAGGCAGTCGTGTGTCTACACAGCATCAGTCGGAAGAATTATTCTAGCGTGTTCGGGCTCCGAGATATCCGACTCCAAATTTCAATTGCCGTACTTCGCAGAGTAATCGAGTCGACGCGAGAGCGGTTTATGCTTTGCATTGCTGTGGAAGGGAGGCATTTTGAACATTTTTAGGGCGTTGACATCTTGATGGGTGAATTGTTGTCATAAAATTTGTGCATGACACCAAATTTAAAGCGGCAGTATGAAATATTCGTTAGCATAGCGAAAAAGGTTTCTGCTGTGATGGTACAGTTGTTGCTTTTGATTTCAATAAAACTTACACTACTTGGAAATCAGCAGTCAATTTATTTGCGTAGCCTAGGCAAGGACCATGCCCGGTCGTCTAGTCACCATTACGCACGCGCACTGCCTTCCGGATTCTCTGCGTGCGCCATTATCTCGGCATGGCAGCTGCCGCCATCTTTACAGGCTGCGCGGTCGCGTGTTACGACAGCGGTTACGGGTTCTTCGATTTTTTTTATTTCGCCAGCCGTGAGGGGAAGGGGGACAGTTATTATCTTTTCCAATGCCTCCGCCGCGTTGTCAGACTAAGCGCCGTACCAAACAGCCGCGGCACACCAGGGAGGAGCTTTGCGCCGATCCTCACTCTCTTGCATGCGTAATCACGCAAACGACAATTAAAATTTGTGGTTGGATATCTCGGAGCATAGACACGCTATACTCGCAGACAACTTTCTGCGGCAATGAAGGGAAAGCTACGGGCGCGTGGATGCTGCACATGTGTTACCGCGCCAAGTAGTCCGGCAGCGTTTGACAGTGCTTTTGGTTGCTCGGAACAGACGCTGAATCGACGCAACTTCCACGTGCTACGATTTCGCGTTTGCCCAGACGCGGAAGAAAAAGCCGCAAAATGAGTAAACTTTACACTCAGTGGTGTGTTCTGTCTTATTTAACTGTTGCTAATAAGCTGCTTATGTTTACTCTTCGCCAACGTAAACCAACGTGGATTAAAACGCGTGACTTTTTTCAGAAGCACCCTCACTTGTGAGCGCTTTGCCTCCGTAGCTTTCCCTTCATTGCCACAGAAAGTTGTCCGCGAGTATAGAAGGATTCTTCGAAGTGAAACTGTGTAGAAACACGACTGCATCTAACTTTTGAATACAAACATACACACTTGCTGCAGTCAATAAAAAGTTAATTATTCAATTTTAGTCAATTCGGCTGCTGGCTAGCGAGAATTATCATCTCACTTTGTGTCCCCCTGGCCACATAACTTATTTGCGCAGGTGGCTTTCACGTGCCTCCCAGTGCCTCATTTTAAGAAAACCATAAAGCCTAATTTTGAACACCCGGTTTATCTAGCCTGTATTGTTTCTTAAAATAAAATTTGGGATGATCTGTCGCAGGTTCGTTATAAACGTGTAAGCACGGGTCCATCTTTGGAGTTTTGTTGGGACACCTTGATTTCCTCAAGAAGATTCTTTGTGTTCGGCTGAGACACCTTCGTCTGCTTTGGAGTAAAGCGCCGCTCCAACGCGGCAAGCACTACGCTGGTTGTTTACGATATGCGAATCACCGCGTATGAAGACTCACGACGCCACCTACAAGAACGATGTGGCGTAGTAGCCGTGAGTTCTGGCCAGCTAGCGTCTTGACGTTTTGTTTCCCACGCGACGTCAGCCTTTTACACAAGGCGCGCATCTGCTCCCGTTTCTCTAACCACGCGACGCCATCCTATGCCCGCGCAATTCCTTTCTATATGCCCGCGCGCTGGCGTTGGCCGCTGACCTCACGCTCCCTCATTTCGCAGCCGCTGCTCGAGGCTTCGCCCCGCTCCACGAGCACGGCCATTCAGATAAACGTATCCGACGGCTTTGAGCCTCCTATTGCCTCCTACGACAATGCAACTGCGAAGTTACAATGAAAAACTTGTAGCATACGAACGGTACTGTGCTCGTACTGGATATTGTCAACGTGTAACTGTGATCACAATTGGTGCTACAGTTTAAAAAAAAGTCACCTATGCGTAGTTCTTAGTTCTTAGTTCTTAGCCTCCTACGACAATGCAACTGCGAAGTTACAATGAAAAACTTGTAGCATACGAACGGTACTGTGCTCGTACTGGATATTGTCAACGTGTAACTGTGATCACAATTGGTGCTACAGTTTAAAAAAAAAGTCACCTATGCGTAGTTCTTAGTTTAGCTGTTAGTTATTATTTATATATGAACACTTCAGCGAGAGATCTCTTTCATTAAGCAGGTTGGTCGCGGAACCGATGACAGCCAATGAGGCAACCGTTGACACCCCAATGGGGAACTAAGTTGATCAGGCGCGAAGGCGCTCGCGCGGACATCGGCATGCTTGGCAAAAGGGACGTCCCCTCGTTCAGTCGACGCCACCGACGGGACGAGTAAGGCACGGCCGGCGCCAGGAGGTCCAAGGTGTGCATGAGAATAACTACGGCAACTTCGCCACACCACACCCCTACGGAACACAACTAAGCTTGTGAGCGAGCTAGCTTTACTTCTACATGGCTGTTACCACTGGTACTCACGAAAAATAATTTTGAAGAATGCTGGTGGCCGTATTTTTTGCGACAGGGCCATCCCCCTGTCAGCGAGGGGGCGATGCAGAAATCTGAGGGGGGGGGGGGGTCAGGACATCCGGACATCGCCCCTGGATCCGCGCCTGGCTGTGCTTTGTTTACAGGCTGCCACTAATGGAGTAGCTACTCCAGACAGCACTGTTGCAGAAAACGAAGTTTGTGCGAGCTTAGCATCAGATTACGAAAGTGATGTAAGTAGGCACGCAGATTATTTGAGTTGCCAGATGGCGTGTTAAGTTTCCGACAGAACTGTCATTTTGTTACAGATTTGTGTAAGCAGAACAGAGCACATCATGACATGCGAAAGTACAAAGGCAAGATTTTATGATGTTAACATGCTCTAAATCAAGACATGCATTTTCACTTCCTTGCAGGTGATGAAAGATAGCTCCACGCAATGGGAATTGCCACCAGCCGACCATTCATACACAAGCACAAGACTTCCCATGACCGTGAGAACTATTTCCGATCGAACACTGACCAGTGATGACATTCTTTTTTACACTGGCATTCCTGTGGCTGTATTTGACAAACTCGTGTCAGCACTGAAGACTCAGGACAAGACAGTACGCAAGGTCTTGACCATCGAAGACCAGCTGCTATTGACCCTCATGAGGCTTAGACTTGGCCTCCTTTGTGGAGATCTCGCAAGACGATTTGAGGTCTCTGTCGCTTATATTTCTAGAACATTTTCGAGAGTGCTGGACGACCTGGTGAAGATCATGCAAGAAGTTCTTGTATGGCTGGCCCGCTCAAGGTTGCGGGCAAGCATGCCAGAGAGTTTCAGAAACAGTGAGTACAGTCGTACAACATGCATATTTGACTGCACTGAGGCACTAATGCAACGGCCACGGAAACTGATGGCCAGATCCCAAAGTTACAGCCAATACAAGGGTGCAAACACAATGAAATTTCTTACCGTCATAGCACCAAATGGATTTATAATGTTCGTGTCAGATGTGTATGGAGGCAGGGCCTCAGAGAAATACATTGTAAAGACATGTGGAGTGGAAGAATACCTCCTTCCAGGGGACGAGATAATGGCAGACCGCGGTTTCAAGCTTGACCCTCATCTTGAAGTTCAAGGGATTAAAATGAACAGGCCTGCATTCACAAGAGGTAGGTATCCACAATAGTGTTTGTCATGACCTCCATAAGTTTAAAGAGCTGCACAGTAATTACAAGCATGTACATGATTGCCTTTTTGTTTTTGTTCTTTTGTTAGGAAAGGATCAGCTACCTGAAAGTGAAGTCACCGAAACTAGGCGCATCGCTTCGCTACGAATTCATGTTGAACGGGCAATCAACCGAATCAAGAGGTACAGAATTTTCAAACAAGTACTGCGCATCAAGTCAAGAAAGTATGCTAGCAAAATTATCCTTGTTTGTGCGTGACTCTGCAACCTTAAAAGTCCACTCATCAATGAACTAACTCGAGCATAAATATCCCATATGTATTCTAATTTTGGCCCTAAGCACTCTGTGAGAAGTGAGTAGGGTAAACGACACTTCACTTCAGTGATGCTGTTTTTATAACCTCACTGGTGTCGACCTGTGAAGCTTATGAAGTGATATGAGGCCAAGGTGTAAAACAGGTGGTTGAATGTTGTTTATTCGTTCAATATACTTATAGGGCTGTAGTGGAGCACACATTATGAATAAATAAAATTTTGCTTGCTACGTGTGTGTTATTTGACAAATCTCAACATATGTCTTGCACACAGCCAGCTTCTTTTTATAATGTAGGTCCTCAAGGTGAGGCAGCAGGTGCAAAAAGTAGAACGCTTCGAGTCTCATGTTCTGTTCAATGTACGATGTGTCAACTGGCACATTTACGATTACAACACTTGCAGCCGACCACACATAAAAATAGCACATGCTTTTGCTGCAGCAAAACATACTAAACTGTACTTGGTCATAGTACCCATTTTTGCCGCGTGGGCAAAGCACAGGTTCACCATTCACAAGCTTAACGTCGTACTTTCCCCCTTCAATTAACACCTTGCAATCAAACTGTGGGACACTTGATCTCAAGTAGGGCATTATCAGCACAGATCCCATCAGGGCTTACAGACAGCCAAGGATGTGTACTGCTCACTACCATCCCCGACTGTGCTACAGCCAGACCAGTTTTCCTCATGAATGCCACTCTTGCAATGGCTTCGTACTTCAGCCCATGCTTTGTGGCAGCATTGCCAGTAAAGCTTGGATTTGAAAGTGCAGAAACAGCTTTCGAGGGGTCAGTGCTTTCCTTTTTAGGAACCCGCTTCACATTTGATGCAGTTATGCGAAGGCGCCTGGCCATGTGCCATAGTGGGCACCCCTGTTCCCTAGTGGAAAACTCAAGCAAAGCCCGTCCTTCATCCGAAAGCACAACAAATTTTTGATAAAATAATTTGCAAGGGCCACAGCTTTCTGGAAGTTCCAAAGGGTCTGTATGTTAGTGGCGAGGCTGGCTTGGCAGATCAGCGGCAGATGGGTCCCAAGCTGCCGCATTCATAGTGCTATGAAGCAAAGTACCTGCATGACATAAAACAATTGCAACTAATTCGCACTGCACTCAGCCAAGTAACAGCACTTGCATTTATAATTAAATGCAATAACCAAACACCATGTCTACTGTATTTGAAAGCCACCAAAATCTACCATCACAATCTACATTATCGTTAAGCTAAATAAATGGCAATGTGAGTCAGTCCCATGAAAACATACTAATGAGCTTTAACAAACAATTGCCGCTATAATTTTAAGGCATTTAATTTAACAAAAATTCACTCATTTCACCTCTCAAAAGAAATGTGCCCTCACCTGGAATGTTGAAGAGATCAGAGAATGGTTTGCTCCTGATGTGGTTTATCAGCTCTCCATCATTTCCGAAGTGATGAAACTTTCTTGTGGGTTTTGGTGCTTTATTTTTGGAGTCCACAGTTTGTTTTTGGAGCTTAAAGTCCATATCTTCAAGCAGGACAGGTTCCACATTCCTCTTTGTTCCCCTGTTTCACTGAGCTGCTTGGTCAGTACATGATGTGCCGGTCATTCCTGACGCGACAGGCATATAGACTTTCCACAGTAGTGCACCGCATGGCTGCAAACCCTTGCTTTCCCAGCCATACACGAGCATCCAGCAGTGATTACCTGGCCGGTGTGCCTGACACAAGCCCATGCTGTCCAAGGCTTTTGATTCATGGCCTGCGAGGGTCGAACATTCGCCTTGAGGTACACAATGTCATTGTTAACATTGTAACAAAGCACCTGGCCAACCCAGCCACTCTGCACAAAATTGTAGGAGTCTAGGCTTTTGTATGCCTCTGCTTCCTTGAGGTCACACGCCTTGCTCCTTATGAGGTAGCACACAATGTGGGCACTGGACACACTTGGCTACCACGCCTTGACGTCGTTCACCCAGCTGCTGACGCACATTGGGTGCACGTAGGTCACGCCATCTGAAAAATAGGTGACATCAAGCGGTGAGTGTAGATGGAGGTGAAAACAAGCATGTTGTAAGGACCGACTTATCGAGCCTCCTTGCGCACAATATATATATATATATATATATATATATATATGTACTGCCACACCAAATACGACGATTAAAAATTTAGTTCTGGGGTTCGACATGCCGAAACCAGGATTTGATTATGAGGCATGCCGTAGAGAGGGCCTCCAGATTATTTTGACGACCGGGTTCATTATCGTGCACCCAATGCACAGTACACGGGCGTCTTAGCATTTCACCCCCATCAAAATGCGGCCGCGATTCCATCCCGCGCCCTCAAGTTTAGTAGCGCAACGCCATAGCCACTCCGCGACCACGGCAGGCTATCAAATATAATGGGAACACGCGATGGGAGAAACTGTGAGATGCAACTGGACGCGATAAATTTCATGCCCGTGGCTCAAACTGCAACATCCCTACATTCCCTTTGCTAAAAACATTAACTGCTGTCCGTAGTAAGGGACTCCAGATTATTTTGACCAGCTGGGCTTCTACACACAACGCACGGCACACGAGCGTTTTTGCATTCCGCCCCCATCGGAATGTGGACACCGTGGCTGGCCTTGAACCCTCGACCTCACGGCCAACAGTGCAACGTCATAGCTACTGGGCTGCCGCGGAGTGTTCCTTTTCATGAGACGGCACATATCGCATCGTTCCCACATCGTTTCCATTTATTACGCGAGATCGGGCTTCGTTGCACGCCAGCGATGCGGGCTGTTTATTAGCACGGCTGTATTAGCACGGCTTTCCGCGATCGCGGATCAGTAGAAACTCGCCGTTCCGCATGTCTGACCAGAAATCACTTGCAACAGAGAGAAAAGATTTCGGCAGGACACCGCCGCAAAGCCATCCCACCCATGGGATAAGATATTGCCGATAAAAGGATAGCGAGCGACGGGAAGGCTCGGTGTCCGCGCCGCCACAAACGTGCGACGCTGCTACGAACACTCCGTACACTGTACAACTCATAGCTGATCCTGTACGTCATTGCTAGCTGAGCGATCACGGACTCTCCGAGCGATGCAGCACAGCATGCATTGTTTATTCTACGCTAAATTTGCGAGCAAAACATTGCGAGCTGAGCGCAGACACTTACCGATGTCGATCGTATCCCCAGCCCGGGGCCCGCTGGCTCCTGGCTGCGTGCTGCTGTTAGTTCTAGCCACTGTGGCCATTTCCTGCCATCGATGAAGATTTGGCGAGCAGAAAGATGTGTCTGAAATATGCTAACAACAATCCCGCGCGAGTTCACAGACACAATCGTCGAAACACCTCGTAATTACATGTTGCCGAAAGGCGCTGCCGACGCAGTTAACAGCCCAGCATGGCGCGGCAATGGCGTTTCTGGCGAGAGCCGCTAGGTGGCGCTAGTAGAGTGAGTATGGCAGCGCCCAGCTGCCTTACGTAAAATAGTCTAACAGCAGCACGACCACCCCTTTTTTTTCTTTTTGTCCGACGGTCATGACAGCAGCCATGTCGTTAGAGCAAATTCAGATGTTGTGGATGTGCAAAGGCTGTAAATATTAGGGTACATGGCGCTCGCTCTTGTTAGCCCGTGGGCTCAAGGACATTAACGTCGAGATTTTTTCGGGTACAGACCAACTCTCGCGCCGCGATAGAGATGCCGGATAGTGCGGATAAAGCGACGGACGCAGGTTCTCGCGCGGGTGTCACACGGGCATTTACGATCGTGATCAATGATCACTCTCACATGGTCCAACTAACCGCATGGAGTTTGCCGAGTTCTAGCGCACCACACGATTGCGGCCGATCGCAATTTGTTTAATCTGTATCGAGAAGAATCGCGATCGAAAGTGTCCGCGTGACGGATATGCATATCGACCACAACAGCCCGGTAACAAACGCTTGCACGGTTGTTGTAGAATTGTTTATGATCAGGCGAAGTATTTTTAAATATCACCCGCATGTCACAATATTCATCTATTGCACGTACGGGTTGTTAATGTTTTGTTGATGCAGGTTTTAACTGCATGTTTATCTCTTGAAACTTGCAGGTTTCGTATCATCGCTTCCCAAGAGATGCCACATTATACAAAAAGTGGATCATCGCCACCAAGCGTGACAAAATGCACAAAAGTGTGTTCAAGGCATTTCCTGCCATCAGACTCTATTCCCAGTGTATCCTGTGGCAACAACTTACTGCGACAAACAGCCTGCCCCAGTGTGTTCAGCTTTGGCAAAATGCAGCAGCTTCGCAAGCCACCAAAGAAGCGAACATCAGATTCCATATCAAGCTGCTGCTCAAGCATTGACTGTAGAAGACAGTGAAGCAAGATGTTTTGATGACCAGTCTACTGATCGATCGTCTGCAGCAGCTCTAGGGTCCGACACACCTGAAAGAGAGGGAGACACCACCAGCTGTTCACTTGCTGCTGGTACAGTCCCTTTATTAGGTGGTGGCGAGCCTGTCAGTGAAGTGGAACGTCTTGAGAGTGTGGTTGCCACACAGAGCAATGAAATAGACAGACTTGAATATGAATGTGAAGTCCTCCAGGAGCAGCTGCTCCAAACGAAGACAGAGATGCACCTCTCTCTCCAAGAAAATCGCCGCCTCACTGCACGTCTTGAAGAGACAGAAATTTTAACAAGCTTTTGCATTGAGCATTTTAAACACTCAAATGAGGGCTTGCTTGCCTACACAGGAATGCCAACATACCGGCACTGCCTGGCATTGATGGCTTACATCAATCCTGGAGAGAATGGGAGTAACGTTTTCAGGAATGCGGGCATCAAAGCTAGCGGAGGCCGACGGCGGTAGCTGACAGTGGAGAATGAGCTGTTCCTCGTACTTGTGAGGCTTCGTCTTGGCCTCTTCGAGCAATGACCTGGCACACAGATTTGGCATCACTCAATCAACAGTGTCACGCATATGTGTGTCATGGATTAGCTTCATGTACATAAGACTCTGCAAATTACCACTGTGGGCATCAAGAGCTGTAATAGACGCAACATTGCCTGCAGCATTCAGTGCGTATTCAATAACAAGGGTTATTTTGGATGCAACAGAGATAAAGTGTGAGGTGCCCTCCTCACTGTCTCTCCAATCGAACTCCCACTCTGCTTACAAGTCTTCAAATACCTTTAAAGGCCTCATTGGTGTTTCACCTAATGGCTTACTTACCTTTGTGTCAGAGCTCTACAGAGGTTCTATCTCGGACAGGGAGGCCGTACTGAAAAGTGGATTTTTAGACCTCAAGTTTGATGGAAATGATTCCGTTATGGCAGACAAGGGGTTCTTGATTGAGGACCTTTTGGCAAGCAAAAATGTCAAGCTGAACGTTCCACCATTTCTGCACAGGAATGCCCTCTCTGAACAACAAGTCATGGAAACTAAGGAGATAGCTTCATTGAGGATCCATGTAGAAAGGAGAATCAAATCATTCCATATATTCGATCGTCCGATCCCACTCACACTTGCTCCCATAATCAATCAGATCTGGACTGTGGCTGCTATTCTCACAAACTTTCAAAGCCATTTGAGCAAACCTTCACCACCAAGCAGGCAACAGCTGGCACCTCCAACGGAGCTAATGGATGAATAACTTGGAGGATGACCTCTATTCATTGGCTCAAACCACGGAGCGAGATGACACAGAAGAAACTTCCCTCATTCCTACAACCAGATGAAGTCACGATAAAAAATAAATAAAATATACAATCTGTGAACGCGACCCATGAATGACTCTTCTTCATTTGTACACATCACTTGTACAAATTCGTCATAGCGTGGAAGCTTGGGCGTGTTAGTGATTCATTGGAAAAAAAAACAGAGACACGAGAGAGCGACACTACAAATTCCTCATCTGCATTTATCATCAGCCGTACAGCTTGTTCTTCGTCGTAGCTCGAGCTCGGCTGGAATAAATGATTGAAAATAAAATATGCAATAAGTGATAATACAAACAATAAGCAATGGACAGTAATACAAAGAAAGGCAATGTCTATAGCACAAAAAAGCCATAGATACAAAATATCACTAGCTGCAAAGTAGATCACTACAATGAAAAAACAAATGTTCAATCCACATATCAATGCAACCTCATAACAAAACATATGATGATGATGATGATGTGTGGTGTTTTATGGCGCAAGGGCCAGGTATGGCCAAAGAGCGCCATGACAAGTGGTAATTATGTAATCGATGAGCTGCTATGACGCACGCAATGAGTTTCTAATGGTAGATGTGACATGGCTGTAAAGGGGCCTAAAAACTGTCGCTGTAAATGGCGTAAAACATATAGGTAGTAAAATAATGATAGTGACTGAAGTGGCGTATGCTATGAGTATGAAATGTGCAACAAGGTTGTGATAACATGTATTTAAAAATGAAAAGGTGATGCTTGACAACGAGTAGCACAACAGCCTCACCAAGTACCTTGAGTACAAGGGACCGGAGGCATGTGCTATAAACAAGGGTTGACATCGCAACAGCGGCCTCTCGCAGGAGGCCGTGCTACGAATTTCTTGGGCAGAATACGCTGAGCGTATGGACGTCACTTAAGAATGCTAAAACAGATTTCATGTCGAAAAGCGGTTCTCTGCCTAGAAACAGTGTCAGGTGAAGTGGTATACACTGTCTATATGCTAAAGGGAAGTGTTTTTCCCTCTCGGCTTGTGCTTCGCGACATTCTAGGAAGACATGCTGAACACTGAGGGTGTTCCCACATCTACTACACATTGGAGGTTCACCGCCAGTCAACAAAAAACTATGTGTACCATAAGTGTGCCCTATTCTGAGACGACAGAATAGGACATCACTTCGTCTCGAGTTGGTCAGTGATGGCCAGTACCCTAAATGTGGCTTAATCACGTGGAGCTTATTATGGATTTCAGCGTCCCACTTATGTTGCCAGTACGTTCTCAGTTTTTTCCGCAAATATGGCTTTAGGTCTGTAACTGGAACAGCTATGGACAGGTTGCAAGATTTTGTATCAAAGGAAGTTGCCATTCGGTCTGCTAGCACGTTACCTTCAATACCTCTGTGTCCAGGCACCCAGCATACCGTTACATGTTGGCCAGAGGCATAAATAGTACATAGGAGTGAGAAAAGTTCTGCAATTACTGGATTTTTGTGTTTGCAACATGACATCAATGTTTTAACGACGCTTAACGAGTCTGTATATATGACCGCCTTATGTAGTTTTAACTGCTTGATGTGTTTCGCAGCGCACCATAGTGCATACGCCTCTGCTGTAAAGATGCTTGTATGATGGTGAAGAACATCTGACTCCGAATAGGATGGGCCGACGGCTGCATAAGACACGCCGGCATGCGATTTAGACGCATCTGTGTAGTATTCTGGGCACGAGTACTTAAATTGTAACTGTAGAAAATGCATACGAATGTGGGCCTCTGGAGCGTGCTTCGTTACCTCAACAAATGACGTGTCGCAGTCAATGATCTGCCACAACCACGGCGGTAACGGCTTAGCAGGAGCCATTAGGCGATGTTCAAGAAGCGGAACGTCCATATCTTCGCTCATCCTCCTCACACGGAGTGAGAGTGGCTCTCTTGCTGCAGGCTTGTTATGAAAAAGTGTTGCAGAGGTCATATCGTTGATGGTAGGATAACAAGGATGGTCCTTATCAGAGTGTACTTTCAGAAAGTAATTAAAAGTAGAATATGATCGTTGTAGATCAAGGGACCATTCGTTCGATTCAACATAGAGGCTTTGAATAGGGCTTGTCCTGAAGGCACCGGTGGCGAGGCGGATTCCAAGATGATGCACAGGGTCGAGCATCCTCAGAGCACTTGGGGTAGCAGAGTTATACACTACTGCGCCGTAGTCTAACCGCGATCGTACAAGGCTCCTGTAGAGGTTCATGAGGCATTTTCTGTCGCTACCCCATGTTGTGTGTGACAATATTTTCAGGATGTTCATTGTTTTCAGGCACTTAGCTTTGAGGTACTTGATATGAGGAATGAAGGTTAGTTTTGTGTCAAGTATAATGCCTAAAAATTTGTGTTCAGTGTTGATTGGTATGTGTTGTCCATGCAGCATAATATCTGGATCTCGTATTAGGCCTCTCTTTCTAGAGAAAAGTATACAGGAGCTTTTGAGAGGGTTTAGCTTGAAACCATTTTCATTTGCCCATTTTGACACTTTGTTCAGTCCGAGCTGAACCTGACGCTCACATATTGCAAGGTTACAAGACTTAAATCCGATCTGCACATCATCGACATATATTGAATAAAACATTGAGGATGGAATGACTTTGTGAAGGGAATTCATTTTCACAATGAAGAGGGTGCAACTAGGCACGCCCCCTTGTGGCACACCAGTTTCTTGAATAAATGGGCGGGACAATACGTTACCAACTCTGACCCGAAAGGTACGGTTAGACAGGTAGCTTTCTATAGTGCGAAGCATATTCCCTCGAATGCCCATGTGCGACAGGTCTCGTAAGATACCGTACCGCCATGTTGTATCGTACGCCTTTGCCATATCGAGAAATATAGACAAGAAATACTGATTGTGTACAAAAGCATCACGGATGTTTGCTTCGATGCGAACGAGGTGGTCGGTTGTAGATCGGCCTTCCCTAAAGCCACATTGAAATGGGTCAAGCATTTTGTTCGACTCTAAGAAATGTACAAGACGGCGATTGATCATTTTCTCAAAAAGTTTGCAAAGGCAGCTCGTAAGTGCTATAGGCCGGTAGCTGGTCACCAATGATGTATCATTACCATGCTTTAAAACTGGGATGACAATAGCTTCTTTCCATTGAGCTGGCAGATACCCAGCGGCCCAGATAGTATTAAAAAGTGTGAGTAGTGTGATTTGCGTGTCGGGGTGCAAGTGCTTAATCATATCGTACATGATTCGATCCGGACCCGGTGCAGAGCTCTGACATGCTGACAAGGCGGCTTTAAGTTCGGCAATGCCAAAAGGACGGTTATAAGGGTTATTTGGGCTGCATTTTCGGTTCAGTGGCTTACATTCTTCTATTGCTTTGTACTTCAGGAAGCTCGCTGAGTAGTGGGTGGAGCTAGACACATGCTCGAAGTGTTGACCAAGTGCGTTGGCCTGGTCTTCCAACGTGTTTCCTTCTTTATCCACCACGGGCAACGGATGAACTTGTTGTCCCTTAAGCCTCCTTAGTCCGTTCCATACTTTTGCCTCCTGTGTGTACGAATTGATGCCGGACAGGAACTTCTCCCAGCTTGCCCTTTTAGCTTGTCGTCGCGTTCGCCTTCCTTGTGATGTTTTTTTAATTCCATCAAATTTTCTGCAGTTGGGAATCGGCGAAGTATGCCCCACGCTTTATTTTGTTTTTTACGCGCCTCCTTGCACTCATCATTCCACCATGGAACTCGTCTTCGGGATGAGCTACCGCTTGATTGTGGAATGAACTTGTTTGCTGCGTCGATGATAAAAGCGGTAAAATACGCTGCCGCGTCATCTATACTAAATTCGCTGATAAAATCACGGGATATAAAAGTTGATTCCTTAAAAAGTTTCCAATCAGCAGAGGCTAGTTTCCATCTAGGTACATGTGGAGGGGAGTCACCTTGCATTACTAGGCTTAGAGTTAATGGAAAGTGGTCACTTCCGAATGGGTTTTTGATTACATTCCATTCTAAGTCAGGAAATAGGGAAGCAGATCCAATCGCCAAGTCTATCGATGAGTAGGAATTGTGGTGAGGATTATAATATGTTGGCTCCTTCTTATTAAAGAGGCATGCACCGGAGTTTACTAAAAAGTTTTCTACGAAACGGCCTCTCGCGTCGCATCGTGAGTCTCCCCACAATGTATTGTGGGCGTTAAAATCTCCCACGAGTATGTAGGGCTCGGGAAGTTGATCGATAAGATTATAAAAGTCTGTTTTCTCGAGGTGATGATTTGGGGGTATGTAAATAGAACATACCGTGACCAATTTGTTAAATAGGATAGCCCGAACAGACACTGCCTCAAGGGGCGTCCGAAGGGCGACGTGTCGACAAGCTACGGACTTGTCGGCAACTATTGCTACACCGCCGGAGGCGTTAGCCTCGTTACGGTCTTTTCGGAAGATGGTGTATTGACGAAGGAAGTTTGTGTTTGTAGGTTTCAGATGTGTCTCTTGAACACACAGCAACTTTGGATTATGTTTGTGTAGGAGTTCTGTAATGTCGTCGAGGTTGTGAAGAAGTCCTCTGACATTCCATTGTAGTATTTGTGTCTCCATAATGACAGATGTGTTTGTGCTGTGTGTTTAAGAGGTGAGGATTAGCTCACGGGGCCCTTTGCAGGCGCCGTGATACGAGATTTTTCTTTTCTGGAGCGGTCGAGAGATTCTCGCCGCTCCTTAGGCGCTGGTGGCGCCGTCTGGCCGGTTGTTGTGTCCATCGCATCTTGCGAGTCGCTGGACACGCGCTCTTGCGAGCGGTTAGTTTGACGTGAAGGCCTCGTCTCGAGGGACGAGACCTTGGAGGCCACCAGCCCTGAGGTCGATGGCCCCGTGTTCTGAGATGGCGGAGCAGCCTGAGCTGCAGCCGCCGAGGGGGCGGATGGCGTCGCTGGCGGCTCACTGCGTGTGAGCCGGACAGCCGCCGGAAACCGTTGTGTCGCTGCCCCCTGACGCGTCACATAGGCAAAGGTGTTTTTGGGCAGGTATGATACCCGCCTACGTGCCTCCTTGAATGATATGTTCTCCTTTACTTTGATTGATACAATTTCTTTTTCTCTTTTCCAGGTAGGGCACGACCGCGAGTATGCGGCGTGCTCCCCATCGCAGTTTACACAGTGGAGAGAGTTTTCACATGATTCAGAGAGGTGTTCGTTCGCACTGCATTTCGCACATATCTGACGGCCTCGGCAGTTCTGTGAACTGTGGCCAAATCTTTGGCATTTGAAGCAACGGAGAGGGTTGGGGATGTACGGCCTTACTCTGAGTTTAATATAACCTGCCTCGATGGTTTCTGGCAGCACACTGGAACCGAATGTGAGTATTAGATGCTTCGTGTCAATTTCTTTACCATCACGCCTAATTCTGATTCGTTTTACATTGATAACGTTTTGTTCTTTCCATTCTTCCAGAAGTTCAGCTTCGGTCAGCTCCATGAGATCATCATCGGAAATCACACCGCGGATGGTGTTCATGGTGCGGTGTGGGGTAACTGAAACGGGTATGTTCCCGAGAGACACTAGGTTAGATAGTTTGTCATGTTGCTTTTTGTCGTGAAGTTCTAGAAGAAGGTCACCACTTGCCAGTCTGGTTGCCTTATAGCCTGGGCCAATTGTCTGAGTTAGACCTTTGGAAACGAGGAAAGGCGAGATCATTCTCGTTGTCTTTCCCGGTTTCTCACAGTGTATTACTTGATATCGGGGAAAGTTCTCAGTGTTGCGACCAAAAAATTTCAATACTTCCTCGGTGCGCCCTCGTTTCTGAGGGCGATCGGAGAGTTTGGGAAAGGAGCTATCCATAGAAAGTTTGCAGTTTTCGGCAGTAACGCCAGCCGCCCACCGTGGAGCCCAACAAGGGGACGCCACAGGTCTTATAAAAACAAGTCCTGTGCACGCCAGCCGTACGTCACCACTATAACCGAATATGAGATAACCTAGGTCGGCTACTCACACAGGGTTAACCCTCGCTGCCAAGAAGATCGGAAGTAATATAGAAGAGAGTAGAAGACAGGTAAGATGAAAAGGCGAGAGAGAAAGACGAAGATTGGAGAGAGAGACAGGAAAAGGCAACTACCGATTTCCCCCGGGTGGGTCAGTCCGGGGGTGCCGTCTACGTGAAGCCGAGGCCAAAGAGGTGTGTTGCCTCCGCCGGGGGGCCATAAAGGTCCAAACACCTGGCTTCGGCTCAACCTCCAGGATCCCCTTTTCCCCGGACACGGCTAAGCCACGCACGGTTAAGCGCGGGAGGGTCCAACCCTCTTGTGCTCGGGTACGTGGTGGCGCAACTCACCAAACGCCTGCTTGCGCAGACGCCCCTGCGGGGTATAACAAAACATATATTGTCAGAATTATAACACCACAGCAGTGTTGCGAGCAGCAAAGTAAGGCAGAGCTGTAGTAAAAAAGAAATCATCCAACTGTGCCTTAACATTGTCCCACTTCTGTTGATCAAAATAAATGCGCTCCACAGCTATCCACTTTTCCGAAAAAACTACAAAGTCCACCCATTGGCATTCTGTGACAGCCGTCTGTCCTAAAACTTGATAAAAATATTCATCATCTCTCTTGAGCTGCGGTGTATCATCAATAAATGTAAGACAAAAGTTTTTGGTGGTTACAGTGTTGCTTCACTGCCTTTCACAGAGTAGGGGCACTTTATCTCTACCACACCATAGGTGCCTTCTTCAGGGTCAAAGGGCAACCTATCCGGGCTTGCACCCAGCCATGGACAGCTAGGGTGCACAGCAAGGCCACAATGTTGCAGGGTCACGTTGTGTCCTGCACCTCTCTTTGTAGTGGCATACCGCTCTGCTGCAACAGACTCTTTTTTCTTTCCATATTATATAGCCCGTACACGGGACAGATCCTTTGGGTCTAAGAGATTCTTAGTCCTTGCTCGGTCCATTCTTTTCGCTTCATGACCCTGCCAAAGGTGGACGCTGTGAAGCGGTGGTGTCGTGCCGAGTGCCATCTGCCGCTCAGGGCCTGCTACCTGGTATTCGCTTCTAGGTCCTGGGCTTCCTCAGGAGCAAGTTGAAGGTGCTAGGAAAGAAATACAATAACATATATTTGCCGCAAGTCTGTACTTTAATGCATTTCAGCAGTTCTCAATAATCATGCTTGGCGCACATCCAGTGCTACTTTTGCTAGTATCAGTGCATCAGATGACGCTAATCTGAGCATGCAAAATGCTGATCGATTAAATGGCCAAACGAAAATTTCACAATCAGCTGCAAGCCAGTCATCTTTCGTGCCTTGTGCGAGCCGCCACACAGCTGTTTTTGTTATATGCTGCAGAGCTATTTTGAAGGTTACTGGCCTTTTCTATAAGTGTGAACAAGACATCATCTTACACAAGGCTATCTACAAGGGGTGGGGAAGGAGAAATAAGGCATCCTCTGTCGCAGGCATCGCAATTATCATTGTACAGCATTTGACTCCGGCAATGACAACAGAAAGCTCGAACTGTTGGCAGTGCAAACTTTCACCACCAACCAGTATCTTTTGTGAATTATGAAGCTACAGTGCCTTCAGCACAGGGCCAATTACATGGCTTAATATGGCTGTTACTATGGTTGGCAAATAAACATACTAAATTCCGGTCCCCACGCTGGTTCTTTACCATGTATGACTAATGTGCCACTGGCACTGGTCAAAAGTAATATGGCAGCTAGGTCAGCTCTGACCGATGCTCACATTACTTTGGTCGCACATTACGTGAATGACAAATTGCGGCAATAAAAAAACGGAAACCACAGCAGAAAAAAGAATAAGAACATGCAGCTGGCTGTGAAGCAGTCAAAGTGAGCAGCTTTAGCTGCGCACATATAAAGCGTGAACATTTTAAAACAGTATTGTAATGCAGTGATTTGGGTTTGTTGGTATGGCATCATGAGGCTTATAGCACGTGAAAAGACAAGGATGAAGAAGACGTGACACACACAGGCGCTAGCGCCTGTGTGTGTGTCATGTCTTCCTTTGTCCTTGTCTTTTCACGCACTATAAGCCTCACGTTAAAACAGTAATCGTTTTTGTACGCCAGTTCATGAGATAAAGAGCACGCTATGCAGACCGATTAAGAGCAGCAGGTCTAAAAGTATAGTATCGTCAGACATGCATGCTTTGAACACTACTATCACAGCAGATGTCCATCGCCAGACAAAGCGGCCATGCAGCTTGGATGGTGCTGACTGAGCCAATGAACGTTTGGCCGTTACTATATATCCTTTTAGTAAGAAATTCAGCAACAGTTACCATGACCCGGCATGTAGGTGGTGTGCACAGGGCAAGCAAGGCCCTCTCAATGAATGTAAATAGACAGTATGCACGAATGCGCATTCAGGACTGCTGAAGCATTGCAACAAGCATGCTTACTGCCATATGTAAAAAGCACTCGCTATATGCTGAAAAAAATAACACTTTTGCTACCATAAGCACATGGCAAATCTGCAAAAGCACCTGATAAATGCAAAGAACGAAAGCAACAACTAATGTGCTAACCAGAATTTGTTGTTCGTCGGCTGTGAGGACATCAGGAAATGTGTGCTGCACTGCCCCAGTGAAAAGCGCCAGTCGTAGGACAGCACAACTGGTGCCTGCACCAGGGGCTATGGTTGATGACATTCACGTCTTAAAATCATGCGGCCTGTCCGACTGCTGGTATGTCTGTGGAGAGTCTGCTGGAGCAAGACCTGCCTTTGTCTTTACCAGAGGAGCCTGCACGTCCAGTAAAACAGCGGCAAAAGGAATGTCACCCAGTGCCTCCAGCTCCGCACCAAGTGACTGGATTGCGGCTACTTGGCTAGCTTCATCTTGGTAGTCCAAGCTTGCCTCTGAAAGGCGAGCAGTCACTGGCAACTGCACACCACCTTCTTGTGGGGCTCGCCAGTCTACGTCTAGAACACTTGCAGGCTTTATGCCTTTCCGTCTTGGGCATCTCCACTGCTGAGGCAGCTCCGTGCACAAAAGTTCTGGTGGTGGCTCTGCAAATCCTTGCTGCTTCAGCAGGGCTAGCAGGCATACTGCTGCAAGAACGTGGCTGCAGGCTCCACTCTTTCCTGTAGGGCATTCACAGGTACTGGTACGAGGCACACCGGTGGCACAGTGAAGTGAACTGACAGCTGCACGTTGTAGGGGCAGCCACTTTTCTTTCGACTCCGGAAAGACGTGCAATGCACATGGACGATACCAAGTCTGAAAAGCAAAGCCAAAACAGTGCTTTGGTACTCATAACAGTGACATGTGCTTTGATGGGAGAGTGCCCAAGAACCGAGACATCTGAATGTATGTAAAATAAAACTCTTCCATAGAGACCTTACGACGAGTGTTTGTTTCATGATGAAAGCTGCAATTAAACATTGGCTCTGGCAATAAAAAACGCAGTGCTGGTAACAAATACTTGTTTCTATAGCAGTAATGTTATCATTCGAAAAACCACGCGATAAAACTAAAAATTAAAATTAAATACTGGGGTTATACGTGCAGAAACCATATAATTATGAGGCACGCCGTAGTGGAGTGCTCCAGATTAATTTAGACAATCTGGGGTTCTTTAACATGCCCTACAACGCAAGTACACAAGCGTTTTTGCATTTCACCTCCATCAAAATGCGGCAGCCGCGGCCGGGACTCGATCCCGCGATATCGCACTCAGCAACAGAGCGCCTTAGGCGACTGAGCCACCACGACGGGTGAGATAAAACTTCAAGAACTGATCTGCAAAGCAATATGCAGCGCTCTGGGCACGCGGTCGGTCAACAGTATCGGTGCGTTTGTTTTGCAAGTTGTTTCTGGGGTGGACTCGGCGTCCGCCCCTTCAACATGTAGAAACCGGTCGCATCTTAACACAACGTTACTAGTGCGCAGGTTGCTTCCGCCGACAAACACTCCCTGAAACGAAGAAAGAGAAGCTCCCACTGTATTCGGTTGCGACGAAACTTGCATATCAAAATGAGCGAGATACGGTTTCGGGTGTGCGCGAGAGCGCCAGTGCAAGGCTTGCGTCAGACGCCGTTCGCAAAGTATGCCAGTTGTAGGACTACAGCAAAAAGTTTGCTTACCCTGAGTCACACGTGTTCGTACGAAGCGATGACGGCGAACTGTAGGCCTCGATGGCAAAGCTGTACGCCTTCTTGCGCTGACGGGCAGAAGGGCCTTTTTGGTCGCACAACCATTCCAATGTGCGCTCCGATATATGCGGAACGACCGTCAAATTCATCGTCCAACCTGGGCTGCTCAGACTCGGAATGGATCGCGGCTGGTAAGTACCGAGAGGACTTGCCATCATATAAAATTTTCGCTCACATACAAACAGATCTCAATGCGGCGAACACACAGAAACACAGGCCAGGCAGCATTTGGGATCCAGTGCACATAGATCTAAAAGACGAAGCACAACCGGTGTTCTTGAAGAGCAGAGCAGTGCCATTCGCACTTCGAGATGACGTCGCAGCCGAGATAGACAGGCTAGTTAAACAAGGTGTGTGGAAACCAGTACAGTCCTCTGCTTGGGCAACCCCCATCGTAGTAGTGAGAAAGAGAAAAGGTTCAATACGCTTGTGCGGTGATTATCGCCGTACAGTGAACAAGGCAGTTCAAAACAGCGTCTATCCTTTGCCCACAACTGAGGAGGTCTTTGCATCACTAGGGCCAAGCAAATTTTTCACGAAGCTGGATTTGGCTCCGCCCTATCAACAGCTTGTTGTGGATGATGAATCGGCTACAGTGCTTACTGTGAACACAATGAAGGGCTTATTTAAAGTACGCAGACTTCCATTTGGCATTTCTGTAGCGCCATGCTTGTTTCAGCGCACCATTGACACACTGCTGGCAGGTATCTCGGGCGTGAAATGCTATCTCGATGAAATCTTGCTATCAGCAGACACGCTATAACAACACGAAGAACGACTAGAGGCAGTGCTCACCCGTCTACAGAACGCATGCCTACGAGTGAAGAAAGAAAAATGCGAGTTCCGCATGACGCGCATCGAGTTTTTGTGTCATGTGATCGATGCCACGGGAATTCATCCTAGCACGAGCAAGGTAGAAGCGGTTCTGAATGCACCGACTCCGTCATCAAAAAAGAAGCTGCACTCATTCCTTGGGCTAATAAATTTTTACAGCCGTTTACTAAAAGGAAAAGCAGAAGTCGCGGAACCGCTCCACCGTTTGTTGGACAAAGCCGCTGGTTTTGGAATAGCCAACACGACTGAGCCTTCAGTGCACTCAAGAACGTGTTAGCGTCAGCAACAGTTCTAATCTCGTATGATCCGCAGCGACCAGTCGTGCTGTCATGCGATGCATCTCCTGTTGGGATCGGAGCCGTGCTCGCGCACAGAGAACCGGACGGTACCGAACGACCGATAGCGTACGCTTCGAAAACACTTGGAGCAAGTAAGCGAAATTATGCGCAGACTGACAAAGAGGGCTTAGCCATCGTGTATGGCGTAAAAAAGTACCACCAGTACTTGGCCGGGCATAATTTCATTATTACTACTGATCACTAGCCTCTGCTTGGTTTGTTTAACAGGGAGAAACGTATAACAGAAGTGGTGTCCCCAAGATTGCTGCATTTGGATGCTGCTTTTGGCCGCATATGACTACGTCTTTGAATATCGACCAGGCCCCCGCAACAGCAACGCTGACGCGTTAAGCCGTCTTCCAGTACCCGGACTCGATGACGAGACGCAACCGCCAGGTGAGGTATTGCTGTTGGACGCAGTGGATTGCCCACCGTTGCAAGCGACTGACATCGCGGAACTTACTAAGAGGGACAGTATTGTCCACGGTTAAGGAATACGTTCTCTCTGGTTGGCCCAGCATGTGCACAATGATTTTTTAGTTTTGCCACAATGAGTTGTCGCTGCACCGTGATTGTATCCTTTGGGGCAACAGAGTAGTTACACCTCTAGCGGCAAGAAAAGATGTTCTTCATTTGCTGCACGCAAACAATCCTGGCATGACAGCCATGAAGAGTCAGGCAAGGTCCCTAATGTGGTGGCCAAATATGGACAAAGAAATCGAAGATTTTGTGCATCACTGATACAGATGCTAATTAAACCGCCAAAGCGATCCAAAAGAACCAGTGCACTTCTGGCTTAAGCCAGATCAGCCTTGGAGCCGGTTGCATATTGATTTTGCGGGACCAGTGAAAGGCGAAGTTTTTCTTGTCGTCGAAGACGCATTTCCAACTGGGCCGAAGTGCAGATTATGCCGTTCATGAAAATATCGGCAGTAGTTGCAACACTACGCGCTGCTTGCGACTCACGGTGTTCCAGACGTTATCGTTTCCGATAACGGAACAGCTTTCACGAGCGAGCAGATGCAAGCTTTCCTGAAGTTCAACGGAATCCGTGCGGTGTTCACAGCGCCTTGTTCTACTAGTAATGGAAGGGCGGAGCGAATGGTGCGGGAAGTAAAAGAAGCATTGAAGAAACAGTTGGGGAACAACACCCAGTGCAAGCTATCTAGGTTCTTATTGAAACAACATACCACCCCGCATTCAATGTCGGGAAAGACTCCTGTGGAGCTCATGATGAGTAGAAAATTATGCACAGCGTAAGACAAGCTGAACCCAGACCGTCAGCCTGCTACGTCTAGCTCTGTAGTGAAAGGATCTGGTGTTGGTGATTCTGTCTATGCCCCAAGTTTCGTCGCAGGACCTCGGTGGAAGCTGGCTGAAGTCATTAAAGTCAAGGGTCCGGTATCCTAGACCGTCAGCCTGCTACGTCTAGCTCTGTAGTGAAAGGATTTGGTGTTGGTGATTCTCTCTATGCTCGAAGTTTCGTCGCAGGAGCTCGGTGGAAGCTGGCGGAAGTCATTAAAGTCAAGGGTCCGGTATCCTACCTGGTGAGGATGGCCAATAGCGACGTACACCACAGGCACCGAAACCAACTGAGGCGCGCATGGATAACAGCGGAGCCACCAGAGCCTCTACCCGACTACCACTTCAGGCTTCCTCCGGTGCGAGCACCTGAAGACGTCGAGCCCCGCCCCGCCATTCCGAGTTCTCGCTACACGCCTGAGGACACCGATCTGAGAAGATCCACCCATATCCGACGACCAGTCATTCGTTACTGACTCTATCGTTTAGAACGATTGACTTGTGCTAAACAAACGGGAGGAATGTTATGACGTGGCACCTAACGCCGCTCTCTTTCTTTCTTGTGCACGTAAGCTACGTGACAACTACGTCATCGGTTGTCTGTGTATACTGTACAATAGCCCGCTGAATAAAGGTTTTAATCAGTTGCTGATCGTGTGGCTCCGAGTCACGTCCATTACAGTTAACGATGCAACTGTCATTCTTGCCAGGAACGTAGCGCTAAGCACAACATCCGTAGCGCTAAGCACAAATTCTTCTCACATGACCTCCAATGCATGATACAAAATAACCCTAAGAAATTCTGGGCAGTGATTTCGCCTCGAAAAGACTCGGGCCGAATTTCACTCCAAGACAATACCGGAGCCCCTATTTCAGAAGAGTCCGCATTTGCTTTTAATAATTTTTTTTATCTCGACGTTCACACGCGAGGATTACTCTACCATTCCCGCAGTCGCACACGTAAACTACAGGTATATACCTGTAAACTAAAGGTCTCTACCTCAGCCGGCGTCGATGGTATAAATAATAAAATTTTAAAGCATACATCCACATATACAGCCCCCATCCTATCACGCATTTTTGAGCAGTCCTTATCCACAGGGGAACTACCACGTGACTGGAAAGTCGGGAAAATCTTTCCCATCTTTAAGTCTGGCGATAAAAGCAAGATAAGTAATTACCGACCCATATTATTAACAAGCATTCCATGTAAATTACTAGAGCATGTCATAGCATGTAATATTGTGCAGCACTTAGAGGCTAACAATTTCTTCTATCCAAAGCAACACGGTTTTATAAAAGGACTTTCCTGTGAGACAACTAATCGAATTCACTAATGAGCTATTCACATGCATAGACAATGGTTTCCAGATTTATAGTATCTTTATTGACTCTGCCAAAGCCTTTGTTCGCGTTCCCCACTCTAGATTGATAGCCAAACTATCATCATTACATTTAGACAGCCTTACAATATCATGGATAAGGAACTTCCTCACATCCCGCAAACAGTTTACGTTTACTGACAATCATTCATCTTCTTTGGCCGATGTGTCATCTGGTGTACCTCAAGGCAGCGTGCTGGGTCCGCTATTGTTTCTCATCTACATAAATGATTTGCCGTCCAACATAACATCAGCAATCAGATTATTTGCTGACGATTGCGTAGTTTATCGCCAAATTAAGACACCCGACGACCACATCGCTCTTCAAAAAGATCTAGATGAAATTACAAACTGGTGCACGCTATGGCAAATGTCACTAAATACAGAAAAATGCAAATTAATGACCATCAGCCGAAAGAAAACAAACTCTCTTTACATTTACTCGCTTAATAACAGTGTTGTCACTGTCACCCCCTTGTACAAGTATCTCGGTATCCATATTACAACAAACTTATCATGGAAAGCGCATATAAAACATGTTACAGCAAAAGCATCTAGCACACTTGGTTACCTAAAACGAAACCTACGTGAAACCCCTTCAGCAACTCGTGAAATAGCGTACAGAACCTTTGTTCGTCCTCAGCTCGAATTTGCTTCCGCCATCTGGTCGCCACATCAGAAATACTTAATAAATTCTCTCGAATCTGTTCAAAACCGTGCCGCACGTTTCATCGCGAAAGAGTACAGTAGGCATTTCAGCGTTACTGCTATAAAGAAATCACTATCACTCCCATCTCTTGAATCTAGAAGGAAGATAGCTCTGCTTTGCTTACTGCACAAAATCGCTCACAGTCAACACGCAACTACATTACCCCTTTCCCGCCAATTTCGCACGTCTCGCCGCTTATACAACACACACAGTTTCACACGTGTGTTTGGCCACACAAATGCATTAAACAAATCTGCATTACCTCTGGCAATAGCAGCTTGGAACGAACTTCCAAGCCAAATTGTTGAAATTAATAATCTGGAATCATTTAGAGAAACATAAAAAAAATGATTCCGTAGTCATGCGCACACGTTTGTTTCATTTGTACCATGTGACTTAACTGTCCTCATTCTCGCTTCTCGCAAGCAGTTTATCGGTTACATGCGTTTGCAGTTCTTTGCCATGAGTTTGATGAGCCGTGCGCGTTTCTGATCGTCCAGAGTGCTGTTGTTTTTCGTTTGCTTGATATTAAACGGCGTCTTTTCTTCAGTTGTTTGATGTGCTGTTAGCTATGTTCTCCTGTTTTCGCTACATGTTGTTTCTCTTACCCCCCTCACGCAATACTCCAGTTGGAGCCTGTGAGGTATGTGTATAAATAAATGAACAAATAAATAAAAAACGTCTCCATCTTGGGGACGAGTGCAAAGTGCGAAGTAAGTAACCTGAGGATGGATACCACCAGCACGGAGCACAGCAGCCCTGCAGTCACGGCGCACACCTCGGCCAAGAGAATGACGGAACCTAGTAGCCCCTTCCCGCAGGTGGAAATGCGGCTCCAGCGGCGCCAAAAAGATTTCGCTCATCACAACGCCTCCGCCCTCCACCGACATATACGCCTCCGGTGTCGCCAACTACATCGTGGTACAAAGTGGTTATCAAGCCTCGTGCTAGATACGACATGTCCACTCTGCCCAACTGTACCATTCAAGCGGCTCTGGATGCCTGCCTCGAGATGTCCAGATTTCAAGGTTTCGCCCAACACAAACCTACCAATACCGTCTCGGTATAGGCGTCTCCTATGGCACTAGTTTATAAGCTCCAAGAACTGCAACAGATCCAAGTTTCAGAAAAATTTGGCCTTCCAGTCCAGGCGTACCTCGCCAGTGGTACTGATTTAAGGCGCTATGTGGTTAATGGTGTTGACAATGACGAAGAACCTGAAAACCTCCTGCAGGAACTATCATGTCCTATGCACAAGGTCGTCGCTACTCGCTACCTAGGTAGCGGTCGTACGTGCCTAATCACGCTTCAGGGTCCTAATTTCCCACCTGAACGTATCCTGTACTACGCTGACAAGTACTATTCCCTTATTTATACTTACAATCCTTCCTGATGCTCCGAATTTCTACTTCATGCTCTGAACAGTGACGTACGTCCTTCTACTCAGTTTATGTTGGCTTCCTACAATTTACGTGGTCCGTCTATTGTAGCTGCTCAACTAGAGCCTGAAATTTTCTGCCGTCTCCTAAAAGCACCATCTTTATAGGATAACGTATCCTACGTATCCCCCTCACTGTGGGGGAGTTCAGCACTTCCCCCTCAGTGTGGGGAAGTGCTGACCTATTTACTAGACCGCAGTTCCACCACAATTTCTTATCCTCTGTTGCCACTACATGCATGAGTCACAATGGCTGCAAATTGGCTCCCCGCCCCACTCTCTCTGATTCAAGGTCACTCTCTCTCCTAAATGTACATTTTGCCACCTGGAGAATATCCAAAAGCATTGCATCCACATGAAAAGTGCTCCTGTTAATCTTTTTTTTTCTCCTCCTGTAACGGCTGTGTTAAATCAAACATGCTTGCGATTTTCATGAGCAGCTCAGTAAACAAAATAGGCACATGGTTTGCTGAAAAGAGGTTTTCAACTGTCATAAGAAGCCACTGTTTCTTGCAATTTCTTGAATTCTCTTGCAGTCTAGATAGCAAGCAAGCACATTTCGATTTTGATACTGTTTTCAAAACAGTAAGAACAGCCGAAATTTTAAGGTTGTGATAATTATGTGAGAATTAAAGGAAGACGAGTTTCCTAAATGTCACTATCGCAGGGAGTTATGTCCTATTTTTTCACCATAAAATCGTACGTGCATTCGTCGTCACTTCCAGCAATGCATACCACCTGTTCCTTCAATATTTCCATTTCATTCAAGGTTCATCTTTTCCTGAACGTTGAACACAACAATCTTTATCCTCTCCCTTAACACACCTTTGTCTATCTTATTAATTTACTGCCTGTACCTTCCCGTTTAGGTTTCCCTACTTCATCAGCTTTATTCTATCTTGCGTTTTGTATTACCATAGTAAGGGAGAAAACTGAGCGTCCGTGTAGGTATTTGCACTTGCATTAGTCTGCCATTGATGCCTTAAGTCTGCCCCATATGCTTTAAGGCAGCATAGCAGGTGTCATGCTTAGGAGTGTATTCAGAGCCCTCTCTCATATTTGTACTTGAACTTGGTTGTTTTGGATTGCAGCTGCCTTCATAACATTTTGATATAGACGACTGCACCTGTGTTGCCCCTTTGGAATGGAAGTTTTGGTTTCATTATATATTTTCGTGAAAAACTATAGTCAAAATATGTAGTTTTAACGCCTAGTCATTCAAAAGAGGCCAATCAAACGAACCTTGCGCTATATCTTCCTAGTCTCCTTCTAGGTTGGAAACATAAGAGAATACAAGATCAATGTGCAGTTTTTGGCATGCAATGAAAATGACGGTTATCACTTCATTACAGCGAGCGATCCGGGTGAAAGCGCATCGAAGCAAGCCCTAACCGTATCTGCAATATTTTGCAGGTGTGTAATAATTTCTTTTTTTTCTCTTTATCCTATTTGAATAACTCGGATCGCTCGCTGTCCAAATGAGTGAAAAGCAGCCATGCAGTATCAGAGAGCTGTTCAAGCACTTCACTGACATGAATGTGAACTTAAAAAAAGAACTTGGTGATGTGAAACAGACTGTCACATATATGAATTAAACCTTGGAAGAACTTCGGGTGACTAAACAAGACCTGGATGATTTAAAACGAGAGCATGCTACTTTGAACGCAGAAAAGGAACTATTGGCACAGTCACTGGCCAGCACACAGAAAGAACTTACTGAACTAAAGCAATACACAAGGAAAAATAATGTCGAGATAAAGGGAATCCCACGGAACCAGAACGAATCGCTGGAAGAAGTGGTTAGCAAAATTGGAGACAAAGTAGGGGTCTGTATTGTGGCGTCAGACATCGACTTCGTTCATCGTGTGCCAACAAAAGAAAAAAACAAAGGGAACGTCATTGTGAGGTTCATATCGCGAACAAAGTGTGACACCCTGTTATTCGCCGCAAAAAAGAAGCGTTTCATGGCCAACGAAATAGGATTCTCTGAAAGTGATGCAGTGTTCATCAACGAGCACCTTTGTCCCAAAACAAAGCTCTGCTAGGCATGGCCATTGCAAAAAAGAAAGAGAAGAACTGGAAATTCGTGTGGGTCGCTCAGTCTAAAATTATTGCAAGGAAGACAGAAAATTCGAGAGCTATTCACATTGCAACAAGGGACGATCTTGCAAAAATTATGTGACTGAATTAAACGCGCTTCATCGGACGTCATAATCACTATGTGTATTTCGCCGCACAAACAAGCCAGTTTGAGTTCACACGAGCTTCATATCCTGCATTGTAACATCAGAAGCTTGCACAAAAATCATGATTCATTATTGTCCTTACTGGCGCGGCTGAAATGTCGCTACAACATCGTAGCTCTATCAGAAACTTGGTTAAAGGAATGCGAATTTATAAACATTCCTAATTACAACTTTGTGTCCCTCCCAAGAGTGGCCGAATCTAGAGGTGGTTGTGTGGCACATTCCTAATTACAACTTTCTGTCTCTCCCAAGAGTGGCCGAATCTAGAGGTGGTTGTGTGGCATCGCAAATAAAATATAAGGAGCTGGATTTCACGGAAACGAAAACTGGTGAATACGAGATGCTTTTTGTAGAACTCGAACACAAACTTGTAATTGGCGTCATATACAGGCCACCAGACTCAAAACTTCGGCCATTCTTGGATGAACTTGAAAGAACCATAGCAAATTTCGCAAACACAAGTAACAAGGTTATCTTAGGCGGAGATTTTAATATAAACGTTGCCGATCAGAGCAATATTCAATAACAAAATCTCATATGGTGCTATGGCTTTCATAACCCCATTACTAACCCTACAAGAGTCACAGCAACCACGTCATCTATAATTGATCATATACTATATATATATGAATAGCGTGAATTCGGGAGTCATTCCTGAAAACATAACACACCATTTACCGAGATATATGCATGTACCCTTATATGATTCTAAAATCAAAATTCAAACAACTCGCTTAGCAGAAAGGTGGGAATACCTGAAAACTAGGCAACGTTTAGAAGAACTGAACTTTGCTGAAATGAATCACGCCGATGTCAACCAAACATATGAAAAATTCTCTCATCTATTACTTTCCAGCTGTGTTAAACAAAATGCTAGCTCACGCAGAGCCAGGTACTTCTCGATTCCAATCTGCCCCTGGATGACAGACGCAATACTCATAGCAAACAAACAAAAAGAACATTGGCATAATAAACTGAAACAAAACAGAGACAGTGATTATTACCGTGCTCGATATAAGACAGCGCGCAATCTCTCTCTTTCACTAATTCATAAGCGTAAAAAAGAATATAACAATACATTAATAATAAAAGCAAAAGGAAATTCTAAACAAGTTTGGCGAATAGTGAATTCTGTCATAAAGCCAACAGAACAGTGCAGTATACTTCCTGATAGCAACGCGTTAGGCACTACTGAAGCAGATCTTGCCGAATCATTTAATGACTACTTTGTAAATATGGGCACCACTACACAATGCAACAAGGGTGCACATGACACAGAGTTTGTTTCATTTTTACCTCCTCCTCAAATAAACACGTTTGTTTTCTCTGAAATAACAACAGCGGAAGTTATAGATACTGTCAAGATAATGCCATCAAATAAGGCCACGGGTCACGATAATCTGCCTGTAAGCTTACTCAAAAACAACAGTGACATCTTGGGTCCAGTGCTTGCAAACTTGTTCAATGAATCCGTTCTATCGGGTACATATACTGACCAGCTCAAGATCGGAAGAGTGGTAGCAATATACAAAGCAGATAATCCAAATGACTTCGCGAATTATCGTCCAATAACTATTTTGTTATGTATTAACACGCTCTTCGAAAAACTGATCGCAAAGCCCGTCACAAGCTATCTTGAAAAATACCGCATACTTTCAAACGCACAACACGCTTTCGAACCAATTACTCTTTTAACTGCCGTAAGCTCAATAACAGAAATAATAAACCAAGCACTTAACAAGAACTACATCGCACTTGGCGTGTTCTTGGATATTAGAAAAGCGTTTGACTCGGTAGATCACAGTCTACTACTACGAAAATTAGAACATTATGGTTTTAGAGGACAAGTACTTTGCTTTTTTCGCAGCTATTTAACAAATCGTAAGCAATACGTAGTAGTTAGAGGCAAAGAATCTTCACTAAAGACTGTAAAAATGGGCGTTCCGCAAGGGTCGGTACTGGGTCCAATACTTTTTTCAGTCTTCATTAACGATTATCCTAGATCACTCAGATTTTCTAAATTTATCTTATACGCTGATGATACAGCTCTAATAATTCCACGACAGTCTCTACAGGAAGCAGAAGAAATCGCTCAAAGTGAGCTGCAGAATACTTTAGCATGCTTTGAAACTAACAAACTTATTTTAAACTCCAAAAAGACCGAGCATGTAGTATTTGCTTCTAACCGAAAAACTATTCCTACTAAGTGCAACTTGTACCTCGGAAACACACAAATTCAACAAATAAGTAGTTATAAATATTTAGGAATAACTCTCGACTCGTCGTTACACTGGGCTCCACATATTCAATAAGTAGCAAAAAAATTGTTTTTGGTTGTTATACTATAATAAAAGCGCGGAAACACTTCCACCCCGAAACATTACGGCTCATTTATTTTAGCATTTCTCACTGCCATTTAACATACTGCATAGAATCTTGGGGTTTTACCTACGCCTCGTACATTGATCATTTAATCAAAATTCAGAAACGTGCGGTGAGAATAATTGCATCGGCCACTAAGCACACGCCCTCGGCGCAACTTTTTGCACAGTTAAATATAATGCCACTCATCCAAGCTCGGGACTATAACACAGCTATATTAATACACAGAATACTAACCACGAACAAGCCAGATCTGTCATCAATATTTATCAGGCCTACAAGGGACACTAGACAAGCTGCGCATAATAAATTCGACTTGCCGAATGCTCATAATGTATACGGTCAACGTTCCCTATCATTTGTCGGTGCAAAAATATGGAATGAAATACCCAGCTTAATAAGAAAACTTCCAAATGCTATTCCATCATTAATACATCACTTCAAAGCGTGTATATAGGATTACCTACTTTTGCTTTTTGCTTTGGATTGCAATTTATGCTGACGTTTATGGTATGGGTCCAAAACTAGCCACATAGGCTAAGGATCCAGATGATACTGTCAACCATTTTGTAGTACATTATGCTTGAATAAAGATTTCTTTTTTTTTCTTTCTTCTAAAGACTACAAGTCAGTGTTTTTAATATGTCCTGCTTATCTCGATCATCAACGGCCAATATTTTCTGTGACATCAAATTACTTCAAATAAATGCACCTAGAGAATTAAGCTCAAATATGAATGCTGACTTAAATACGAATATTCTGTAATGAAGAAGAGTAACCTGTGCCTCAGCAGCATCGCCACCAGCATGAGCTCGTGGTTGCTGACCCTGGACGTACGCTTGTGACTGCTACCAGTTCGCCTACATCCATTGCTAATAAACCTCTTAGCAAGTGGTGGAAGGTGCTGGGTTTCGACCACCCTGGAACTTCGGAGTCGCACTCTACCCCCCATCATGCCCGAGGACGCAAGCGGCCTTCCTCCAACTCCTCCAACGGTGCCGCCCACCCTGGTTTGTGCCGGCGCCTTGCGTCTGCGAGATCCCCCTGTCTTCTCCGGCACAGATGAAAAAGATGTTGAAGCTTGGATCTCCTCATACGAGCGAGTGAGTGCCCATAACCATTGGGACGATGATACGAAGTTGTGAACCGTAGCATTCTATCTCTCGGACGTTGGGAAACTATTGTTTCTAAACCATGAAGGCGACCTCACTACGTGGTTAGTCTTCAAGACCATGTTTACCCAAGTTTTCGGTCGGCCAGCAGTAAGAAAGCTCCGTGCAGAATACCGTTTGCGCACACGATCCCAAGAGATCGGAGAGAATTTCACGAGCTACATTGAGGACTTTGTTCACCTTTGCAAACGGGTCAACGCGTCGATGTCAGAGGAGAAGATATCATGAAGGGTATTGAGGACGACGCGTTCCAAATGTTATTATCGAAGAGTGCTCGCACTGTCATTGAAGTGATAGAATTGTGTCAGAGTTACGACGAGTTGCGCAGGCAACGGCTTCACACCAGACGTCCCCCTGCGCCTGCCGACTCCGTGTCCAGCCCTGGTGTCAGCGACGACCATGCTACCCTGTTTCTGAAGATTAAGGAATTCGTTCGCGCAGAGGTCGCTCGCCAGCTATCTTTGATGTCTTGCGTCCCGGAACCATCACCCGCTTTGGCACCTACGATCCGCGACTTCATCCAAGAGCAAGTTTCGCAAGCCATTCCTCCAGCACGTGATCCGAAGCCAGTCACTGCACCTCTGACGTATGCAGAAGCAGTTGCCCGACCTCGCCCACAAACGCTCTCGCCACCCGCTGAGCATCGACCACCGACCTTTTCGCCGCCTCCTATGCCGTTACCAGATCGACAGTATTTTCCGACTTCTCAGCCACGAGTCGGAGCTTACCCCCAACAATGGCGCACCTTCGATGACCGTCCAATATGTTTTGCTTGTGGTGGTGCTGGTCATGTGGCGCGCCATTGCCGTCGTCGCATGCTTCCTATCCCGAACATCTGGCGAGCGCCACCATTCCCCGCTCAATTTTCATCTTCGCCTTCCAGCCTTCCTACCTCTTCCTTTTGTCCTGATCGCTCACCCGCACCTACCCGCCGCTCACCATCTCCACGTCGTCGCTCGCTTTCACCGATGCGTCGACATGCCGGACCCACCGAGCAGGAAAACTGATGGCCGCAGTTCCCGAGGCACGAACTGCGTCTACGTCGAAATGCTCAATTCCTCGTCCCTCTCCAGCCAACGTGATTGAAGTGTATGTCGAAGGAGTCGCCGTCCTGGCACTTGTCGATACAGGATATGCAGTATCTGTAATTTCCGCCAAACTCTGTCGCATCCTAAAAAAAGTTCTGACGCCTTTATCCGACCTCTCCCTTCGAACCGCGACCTCTCAAAACATTACGCCTCTCGCTGCCTGTACTGCTCGAGTCTTCATTCAAGGAGTTCTGTATACCGTCGAATTCGTCCTGCTGCCCTCATGTTCCCATGACATTATATTGCCGCAGAGATCTCTCCACGCGAAGTATCCTTCTAGGCGTCTCATCGCACCGCCGTTAGAAGAGCGCCAGCAACACCACGCGCATGGCATGACAGCGCGTGTGTCTCGTGCACGCGAACGCGGCTGCGCGTTGGCTCAATCTGCGGACGTGGTTGACTGTGGAACGCGTTCCTGTTAACTGTGCTTGCCAATTGTGTGTGTGTGTTTTAGTCTTAAGTTTCCGGGCACAAGTTCGCCCACAATAAACCAGTTTGTTTAGTGTGCTTCACTGAAGAGTGCTACAATATTAGGCTGGGACTTCCTTGCAAATAAGAACGCCGTTATAGACGGTTGCCTCGCCGAACTTGAACTTTCTGCGCTTCACAATTTTGAGACAATTGACGACCACCCTTCTAGTGATCAACTGTTTGTGTCCAAAAACAATGCCGTTCCTCCGTGCTCTTCTCTGCTTGTCCCTGTGTCGTGCGCCGCTATTTCTGAGGGCACTATTCTCTTTACGCCCTCTGAAGTGTTCCTTCGCCGCAAATGTTCTCCGCTGTCCTTTGCTCTCCTTACTCTTCGCAGTGGCGCAACAAAGATGCTCGTCCACAATCTCACGGCGTGCCCTTTACCTTTATTTCATGGCGAGTGCCTAGGCCTTGTTCAGCCGGTCGACACCTTTTGTATCTTTGACGCTCCTGCGGCTTCTACTCCTACGGACCTTAGCGCACTTTCTTGTGACCCTGCGGTTTATCAGTCCCTCCTCGACGCTTTCAACCGTTCCATCGACGTTGAAACCTCATCTTCACAAAGAAGCCAGCTGCTCACTCTGCTGCAGAAGTTCCGCGCCTCTTTTCACATCCCTGCTTCCGGTTTGGGTCGTACATCAACCGCTTTTCCCCAGATAAATACCGGTAGTCATGTACCTCTACGGCAACGCCCTTATCGGGTATCCGCCTCGGAGCGCCGTGTAATTGATGACCAGGTTGATGACATGCTCAAGCGCGGCGTTGTCCAGCCTTCAAACAGTCCCTGGGCGTCACCGGTTGTTCTTGTTAAGAAACAAAAGGATGGCTCTATTCGGTTGTGCGTCGATTACCGACGTCTGAACAAGATAAAGCGCAAGGACGTTTACCCGTTACCGCGCATCGACGACGCCCTCGACTGTTTGCAGGGAGCGGAGTTCTTTTCTTCGCTGGACTTACGTTCCGGATACTGGCAAGTCCCTATGACACCAGCTTATCGACATAAAACGGCATTTGTGACACCTGACGGATTATATGAATTTACCGTGATGCCTTTCGGCCTGTGTAACGCTCCAGCCACTTTTGAGAGGATGATGGACAATACTTTACGCGGCCTCAAATGGAACACATGTCTCTGCTACCTGGACGACGTCGTTGTCTATTCCGCTGATTTCCATACACATCTCAGCCGTCTCGAGTACGTTCTGAAATGTCTCACTGACGCGGGACTTCAACTCAACTTAAAAAAATGTCGTTTTGGTGCCCAAAAGCTCACCATTCTTGGCCATGTTCTCTCGCGAGACGGCATTCTTCCGGAACCAGCCAAGCTCCGCGCCGTCTTTGAATTTCCAAAACCGAAGAAGTTAAAGGAGCTTCGAAGTTTCGTCGGTTTATGCTCGTAATTACGACGTTTAATTCGAAACTTCGCATCCATAAGTACAACTCTGAAAGACCTACTAAGCGGCGACAAAGCACTTTCAGCTTGGTCGCCCGCCTGCGATGACGCCTTCACGAAATTACGCCGCCTGCTAACTTCGCCACCTATCCTCCGCCACTTCGACCCTGCCGCCCCCACCGAGGTCCACACCGATGCCAGCGGCGTCGGACTCGGTGCCGTACTCGCGCAATGGAAGGCGGGGTTCGATGAATATGTCGTCGCCTACGCGAGCCGAACTCTGACAAAAGCCGAGGCTAATTACTGTATTACAGAAAAAGAATGTGTAGCGCCCACTGACGCCGCAGCGCTGAACGCTTTGGTTGGCGCTCCCAGCCGGTGCCTTGGTGCCGGCTGTAAAGCAAGAAAAAAATAAAGAAGCGCAGTGCGTGCTCGGGGCCCAAGCTCGACACGCGCAGTGTCGTTCCAGAAGCCAGCCACGCTGGTCGTCGCAGCCGCCGCTCCGCTCACCGCATCTGCCCTTCTGTAAAAGTAGGAACGACGGCACGGCCCGTACGGCCGCCATCACGTCTCTCCTACATTGGTGACCGGGCAGAACCGCCTTGCACCGAGCGACACGTTGCCATGGCCACCTGACCGGAGCCGCAGTTCAACCCGCCACTGCCGCCGTTCTCGTCCAGCTACGTCGGCGCATGGTTCGCTCAGTTCGAGGCGGCTCTGGAGTTTAACCACATCTGGATCCAGGAGTTCAAGCACGCGGTACTCCTCGACGTCCTGCCGCTTACTCTCCAGATCCACCTCGGCGTTCCATCGCGTGGCCCGCGCCCGTACGACGAACTGCGGCAGTCCGTCCTCAACTTCTTCGGTGCTGCCTATACCATCCCCTTTCAGAGGCTGACGGCACGGTGCGCGACTCTGTGCCAACGCCCTCCCGACCAGCACCAGACGCGTCTCTTTCAACGCCCGTAAGCCACCATCAGGCAAGCCTTCCTCACTCGACCTGCCCCGATACCGTCTCGGCGACCACCCGATGCGCTACCGCACAGTCCCCGGCCTCCGGCTCTCTCCAGGGGTCTCTTTCGTGCGAGTACGCGCACAATGTTGTCGCCGAGGGTATCGTCACGACCACAACACCGGCCACGTCATCACCTTTCTCGCCCCCATCGATGGCAGGCGACAATGGAGACATCGCCGACCCAATGCCGGCTACCGTGCCGCACGCCATCGGGTCTGTCTCCAAAGCAATCGCTCCTCCAACAACGACACCCGACCCGTCCACGCGGTCGGCTGAGCCGGTCTCCGAGGCAGCGCGCGAGCTCGGCACCGCGCCGATCCCACTGCCTACGACTCTGCCGGCTAACGCCACCGCGGACGTGGGTCACGACCTTCTGCGACCCCCACTACATCCCACGTCAGGCGTCCTCACCGAACCACCGGACGCTCCTGTGGCCCCTGAACCCCCTTTGCATTGCCGGCCAGTGGCTTCCTCACAATGCACATCATCGCCTGCTGCGCCGGATCATTGTCGCCTCCCGAAATGGTATGCCACATCCCCGTGCAGTGCACGCGTTGTGGCCCGTCCAGCACTCCAACTCCATCGCTCGTGCGCGCACCCTACACGCAACGCAACGGTACGGTACGTAATACGCCGCCGACAACGCTCGCGCGGGTACCGCTGGCACACCATTCGCCTCACAGGCCTCCCCGTTCCTCCTTCAAGACGCATGGGCCGATCTTTATATCGTCGGCTGGACGCGTCCCTCCCAACAGCGTCCGTTCAGCGAGTCCCTCGACCGTTGCGGAGCTCGCAGTGCCGGCCGCCTGAGTAGTGGTGGTGACCCGGTGCCTTGGCGTTGATGACTCGGACTGGCCATGGACACTTTTCAACCACGACTCAATTGGCTCGCTATTTCGACGTTCCGTCTGGGCGGGGGGCCCTGTAGCGCCCACCGACGCTTTGGTTGGCGCTCTCAGCCGGTGCCTTGGTGCTGGCTGTAAAGAAAGAAAAAAGTAAAGAAGCGCAGCGCGTGCTCGAGGCGCAAGCTCGACACGCGCAGTGTCGTTCCAGAAGCCAGTCATGCTGGTCGTCGCAGCCGCCGCTCCGCTCGCCGCCTCTGCCCTTCTGTAAAAGTAGGAACGACGGCACGGCCCGTACGGCCGCCATCACGTCTCTCCTACAGTGGTGACGTGCGTTCCTCCTACATGTGTTTAGCCATTATTTGGGCCCTGGGGAAATTTCGCCCTTATTTGTATGGTCATACTTTCGATGTCATCACTAACCACCATGCCCTTTGTTGGCTGTCCACCCTCAAGGACCCATCTGGCCGACTTGCTCGCTGGGCCCTTAAGCTACAGGAGTACGACATCCGCGTTCTTTACCGTTGTGGCCGCAAACACGCTGACGCCCTTTCTCGCTAACCGGTCGCAGCTGACAACGCTTGACTATCCGCCCTTGAGCCCGCACTTACACCACATGCACTGCACAACATGCCGTCGGAGCAGCGCAAGGATCCCTGGATCAGTGCTCTCATCACCATCATTTCTGATCCATCCACCTCTGCACCATCTCGCGCTCTTCGCCGCCAGGCTACCCACTTCTGCATTCGCGATGGCCTTCTTTATCGTCGTAATTACCTTTCAGACGGACGCAAGTGGCTTCTTGTGATACCCCGACATCTCCGTGACCTTATCTGCGACGCTTTCCACGCTGACCCGCAGTGTGCGCATGCCGCCCTCTTCAAGACCTACGCTAGACTACGCCTCCGATTTTATTGGCGCGGCATGTATGCGAAAGTTGCATGCGAAAGTTCATTCGCTCCTGTACTCAGTGCCAACGCCGAAAATTACCTCCCGGACAAGTCTACCCGTCACAACCTCTTCCCTGCCCTAGTCGTCCCTTTGCTCGTGTTGGTATTGACATATACGGACCGCTACCATCCACTCCAGCAAGGAACCGCTGGATTATTGTTGCTGTGGATCATTTGTCCCGTTATGCTGAAACCGCCGCCGACTCTGCCGACTGACACTGCCCGCGACGTTGCATCATTTCTGTAACACCATTTCGTTCTGCGCCACGGTGCCCCTTGCGAACTTCTGAGCGATAGGGCCCAAGCCTTTCTTGCCGATGCTTTGAAGGCACTACTCGACGAATGCCGAATCATTCACCGCACAAGTACAGCGTATCATCCGCAAACTAACGGCATGACAGAACGCTTCAACCGCATACTCTTGGTGATATGCTATCAATGTACGTCGCCTCTGATCATTCAAATTGGGACCAAGTTCTCCCTTTCGTGACGTATGCGTACAATACTGCGGCACAAGCAACTACTGGATTTTCTCCGTACTTTCTCCTATATGGACGAGAACAATCTAATACGTTCGATACAATTCTTTCATGAAAGCCTGATGCGTCCGAAAGTACTCCGCTGTCTGAAGCTGCTCCACATGCTGAGGAATGCCGCCATCTTGCCCGCTCTTTTTCCACCGAGGACCAGTGGCAGCAGCAATCCCGTCAACCTCCGACCGTTCTCCACCAACATTTTCCCCTGGCTCTCTGGTCTGGCTTCAGGTACCCGCTACCACACCCGGCCACTCCGCAAAACTTGTCGCGAAATACCTCGGAGCCTACCGCGTTCTGGAGCAAACGTCCTGCGTCAATTACCTCCTGGAGCCCCTCAAGCCACCGACAGACCTGCGCAATCGCGGCCGCGAACGTGTCCATGTCTGTCCCATTAAGCCGTACTACGACCCAATAGTAGTGTCTTCGCCTTAAGCGCCAGGATGGTGCCTTTTTCGGTGGACGGCGATTGTAATGAAGAAGAGGAACCTGTGCCTCAGCAGCATCGCCACCGGCATGAGCTCGTGGTTGCTGTCCCTGGACGTACGCTTGTGACTGCTACCCGTTCGCCTACATACATTGCTAATAAACATCTTAGCTATTCATTTTTCTAGGCTTTATCCTCCAAGCTCTTAATGTATAATCGGTGAGGTTTTTTTTTTTAAAGCGAAGCTTTATGTGTTTAACTGATTCGTCCGTGAGCGCCAAAAACGCACTGCAGGAACGCTAACTTACACATTGGAACTATCTGCGCACACACTAGAACAACGGCGAACGACATACGTAGCGTAGAACACTGCAGTTTACATTCGCAGTTGTACCGATAAGAATAATGGGAAGTGCAACGCCATGCAACCAGGATTAACTGTATATAACTGCATGCATTACGCGCGTCACGCACTGCGTTCCGAGCCGTCAGCATGGGTAGGCCGCGGGTGCAGCGCTTGGAAAAAGAGCGAACGTAGGCGCGGAGCGCGATCATGCCCGTAAGGCCGATCCCGTGTATCGCAAACGGCAGAGCCTCTGACCGTCTACCACAGCGATCACAAGGCAATACAAGGCAAAGTGTGAGTGTGTGCGTGTAATCAACGGCTACATGATCTAAAATAAAGGCTATGCAACTTAACGAAATGTCTCTTCATTCAACTTCAACGTTCAAAAAATTCAATCCTAAACAAGCAATCAAATCACGTATGCATCGCATCGGGTCGCTCAGCATTTCCTGGGTTCGTTGCGTGGTCGTTGGCTTTGCACTTTGACTTTGATTCAGTTTGCATGGGAGAAAGCTTGGCGTTCATCCCTCTTTCTTTAAGAAAGGGGTTTTGATTTTTTGCACATTCCGTTACACAACTTCTATATTCTTGTGTAGTAACTCATAAACGCGGTGACGATATTCCACATTTACCATGTACCACATGACGAATTCCCACATTTACCTTCATGTAGAAAAAAAAATGCGGCGGAACCCGTCTCACGTTGGCTGTCCACGGTAATGCGCTAGCAATAACTCAATGCAGCGAAACAACGTATCGACTCCTTCGAAACGATGTATGCATGAGGCGTGTACACCGGATGCCACAAAGCCCGCACGTGACCCCTGAAACGCATGGCGTGAGGAGGCTGAGAAACGCGTCATACAGCAACCGGGTCTCTCGCGCTCCTTTCTGGACGTGCTCCGCCATCTACTGGCATTGCCGCTAAGTCGGAGCGTGTCCTCCGATGCGGGAAGCACGGTGCGCCAGTGCATGCAAACGCTGACAACTCCTCCCTCGCTTCAGGGACACTCAGTGGCACTTACAAACCAAGTTGGCGAGAGCTTCATTGAAGAGCGAAGCATGCCAGATGCATTCATGACGCAACTCACTAAAGCGTTGACGTGAAAGCCGCTCACTGAAAAGCGGCAGATACCCAGTGCATTTGGGACGCAGCCCTCCTTGGGTTCCACTCCTGGAGGACACCTTGTGAGGTGCGTTCGATTCCGCTCAGCGTCCGAGAAATTTAGGGATATTTTTCCTAATTCTAGAATGGCACATTCCCCGTGAGATACACCAGGTCACCAAAGTTGACGTCAAAGACGTTCATTTAAAGCGGCGCACACTTCCTGGCATATACCCCGTAAACCAAGTTGGCATCGAAGAAGTTTATTACGGCGAAAGCCTTAAGTGGCTCATACCCCCGAGGGCCTAGAAGAAAACGCGTCGCGCTATCCAGTGGTACGAAAATTGTCATCACCAGCACTGGCTCATACCCCTAAGCAAGCAAAAACGCAATGGATCGTCCCTGTCGTAATGCAGAGGCTACAAGCACTCTGCAAAGCGAAGCGAACTGTGCATACATTCGTTGGAAACAGGCATACAATGGCATTTGCGAACTTTAGCTCTGGCACTATCACTCTTTTCCCAGACTCCACGCAACACTTCATATTTATTCTGGTCCCAAGGCCTTCAATGTTTCATTATTGCTTCAAACAGCTTCCCCCTTTATTTTCAGATTAACTTGTTGGGTGCTTGAGAATTTCGTTCTTTCGTTTAGGTATACGCGGAAGTATTTAGATTGCTTGACTACGGGGATGACTTGCTGTGGAATTGACGCCACTAAATTACTTGTTTCTTCATTAAAGTTGATAATTACCAATTTCTCCATGCTGAAATCCGCTGCTATGGGTCGTTCAGCAAAGGAATCCCCCGCAAATCTGCATGACCTAAACCCGTGCGCTGTTTACGGTCATCCACATCCACGGGAGAGTCTGCTGTAGCTCATCCCTGTGGGCGAATATCGAACGTGTTCGATATGCTGCCAAACGAGAAGACGAGATAAGGAAGAGAAGAAAGAGAAGAGTAGCTGTTCCATATCCTGAGACAGCGGAAATAGTGAATAAGATCGGCAATATAAACAGGGCCTGCATGAAGAGTTGGAAGAAAAATGAGACAGAAGAATGCAAAGGAAGTATGTACATATAGGCGCGCACGAATCTCACACACACACACACACACACACACACACACACACACACACACACACACACACACACACACACACACACACACACACACACACATATATATATATATATATATATATATATGTGTGTGTGTGTGTGTGTGCAAAATAAATATATATAAATATATACACAAAAAATATGTATTTATTTGTTTATTCATTCATTCATTCATTTATTGAAACTACTTCAAGGATCCTGAACACATGCGTTTAGATGAGGGGTGGGCGGAATAAAAGCTCCTTGATGTTTACAAAGAGCGTCTCAAAGTCGGCTTCTAACTGAACAGGGTTAACGTGAAGGACGATGTTTGAGGGAAGATTGTGCGAGACGATGGCTGTCTTGACGAAGATTGACTGAACGTGCGTGACGGTGCGGCCATGTGTGTGTGTGGGAAAGGGGGGGGGGACAGAGATTACGGCTTTAACATGGCTGATGCGTGCAGAGATGCGATGAGCTGGACTAATGGGCTAAGAATGAGGCAAACCATGCAAAAGTTTGTGATGCAGTGAAAGCCTTGCAATTTTGCGGTGAACTTCAAGCCTAGGTAAACGTGCTTGTTTCTTAGGTTACTTACGCTGGTGGTGTAAGAGTAATCAGAATGGACGGATATAATGGCGCGGTTTGGTATTGATTCAATGTGATCGGCTAGAGCCCGTTCGGGAGAATCCCAAACAGAACAAGCAGGTTCTAATTTGGGTCGGATTAGTGTTTTGTAAGCTAGCAGTATTAAAGAAGGAGAGGTATGTGCTAGATTTCGATTGAGGTAACCTAAGGTACGGTTAGCGTCGCTAGTGATCTTGGTTATTTGCGTTGTCCAAGTTAGGTCATTGGAGAGAGTAATTCCTAGGTACTTTGCTTAAGATTGTGAAGCGATGTTTCCGATAAGAAAGTATTTAAATACGGGGTACTCATGCAGCCGATGAAAGGAAACAAAAGACGTTTTGTTAGTATTCACATGCATTAACCAGTCATTGCACCGTTTATCTAATTTTAGTAAGTCAGAGATTATTGTATAAGCTATGCCACGTTGCACTTTTTGCTGAAAAATAACCTTGCACGTTTCTTCTATTCGCAGAGCACTAGCAGCGCAGGAGTCTGCCTGCAGCCTCGCGTGCTCGTCTTAACAGTTTGTTACGAAGCCCACATTTAAGAATGGAGAAATGTCGATGATCCTCGAAGTACGAGACATATTTTTGTTTCCCTAGCACGAACGTTTTCTGCATTCCTCCAATTGTGACGGACGTTTCTGTGTTACATATTTTCCACGTGTCTGGACAGTCAAATTTATCAAGTCGTCTTTCAATTTGAAATCTCCTCCAGTAAGGCTGTAATTACGGCAATACTCTAAAGCACGAGCGAGTGACATTTCGAGTAATTGGTTTCAGACTATTTTGACATCGTGATACAGTAAATATATTTTTATTTGTGGATATACAGGGTACAAATAATGGCCTGCCAAAGTCAAAAAAGGCTTTTAGGCAGTGCCTGGCAGGAAGGAAAATAAAAGTTTTTTTTTTTATAATCCCGAGCTGTCCGGAGACAACAGCTATTCATTCTTGAATGGAATTGTAGAATTCTGACTGACGTTATAATTGCTATCAGAGCATGTCACTTTCATATACTGCAGTATGAATGAAGCCCTGTCAGGTTGCGTATATTGTTCTGGTGAAATTATTCAGCCACCTATTAGAATAGCAGGTACACACACGTAATGCCAAAGCGGTTCAATTGTGAATCAAAATAATTTTGACAATCACTCTCGCTTTCCAAATAAACTAATTAAAAACTTTCAATTCATTGAGATATTTTTTTATTCTGCGGAGCTTTTGGCATTTCAAGTAATGAAATCGCATGTACTTTCAAAGCTCCATAGTCAGCACACAAAAAAAGCACGGCGCCTTTTCGCTATACCCCTTCTGTAGTGGCTTCTGCTTCAGGCTTACGGACAGTAGAATATACGTGTTGGGCCTATGATGTAAGCGTTCACTAAATCTCTTACCGGTCAGTCACTTAATCTATGTGTGACTCCTGCAGTGATAATTTAGCAGGTGCCGCGAACAACGTAACAATAATCACCCAAGTAATATAGATCACACTAATAGAATATTCTCTTTGTAGTGAAATCAAAATAATTATTTTTCATACATATTGTATTCTCAAGCATACAATATGTATTCACCTACCAACAAATAATAAACAAAGTAACTTGATTAGAGCAATAAGTGTTCTTGCCATACGCAACCCACACGGAGACAGACGACTTCGAGCAGATTTCACGAAAATAATTTTTGTTCTTTCGCACGTTAAACTGCACTCATTCGCAAAACATGTCAGTTCAAGTGGTAATGGTGGTGGCAATAAGGGTGTACTATGTGTGAACTGTTCACGCTAGCATGAGTAAGGTATTAATCTATGCGATATCTGATACGACAGACCAGGTAAAATAGGTCAACTATTAGAAACAGAACGCAGCTCTGTTGACCTGTAGCGCAATCATCCAAACAGTGTTTTCCCAAAATATCACGTGTTCGTTGCCATCATATTCAAAGGAAGCATTACACGCTGTGAACGAGTTCTAAAAGTAAAACTTTCTGTCACAATGTTACGATGTCACATAACAACCGTCCTTAATCAACTCCCAAAATTTTGTCTTTGCCGTTGCCTTATTAGCAGGCACCATGCAATATGCTGGCGCATAATGCCTAAATGCCTCCAATCATACAACAGACAAGTACTTTTTGTCGCCTGTTGCTTTTTTTCATATACTGAGAAGTTTTCTAAATAGCGCTATCACACAGAGTAATTTCTCATTTTTTTTCACAATTAAATCTTTCCTACGATAATCATCACTTCCAACAATGCATACCATCTATGTCCTTAAATATTTCCATTTCATTCAAGGTTTATCTTTCTTGAAGGATGAAACCAACAAGCTTGGCTCTCTATATCTCTCTCAAAACAGTTTTGTCTAGTCTTATAATTTGCTACCTTCTTCATCAGATTTATTCTTTTTTCCCGTTGTTTATTACTGTAGTAAGGGCGAAAACTGGGCGACCGTAAAGACATTTGCATATGCATTAGTTCGCCATGTACATCCATTCAGCCACCAATGAGATGTTTTTTTTTTGTTTGGGAGTATTATGCTTACGAGGCTATGCACTATTTTTCATAAACGTGGTTGATTTTTATTGCATCTTACTTCGGAAAAACTTTGGTATAGCCGATAGCAGCGGCGTTATCACTTGTGTGAGGTTGGAACGATTATATAGGCGCTGCACATTACTTTGTTTAGAATGGACGCTTCCCTGGCATTACATACTTTGGTGAATTCAAAAGAGAACTATTCAACGAACCTTGCGCAATATGTTACTTGTATACTTACTCGCTGGAAGCACTAGATATAACATCATAATTGTGCAGTTTCTGTCATACAATGAAAATGACGGTTATCACTAAAGGATTCAAGTCAGCTTTTTCTAAATATTCTGCTTATGTCAATGATCAATATTTCCTGTAACATCAAATTATTTCACGTTAATGCAGTCTTCTATCCTCCATTCAAAGAACGAAGGTCAAATCTGAATGCTAACTTAAATCTGTATGATAATTTTTCTCGGCTCTAGATCTCTAAGCTGTCAGTAATAAGTCAGCGTGTTAATTTTGCTTGTACATACAAGTCTTTCATGTTCTGATGTCATAAGTGATAACCATTTTAATGATATTACAATACCCACATTTGACCTCCTGTAGAAAAACGCGGCCGAGCCCATCTCAAGATGGCTGTCGATAAAACGCGTGAGCATTGAATAACTATAGAGGCACAACGTATCACGAACATCGAAACTATGTATGTGCAAGGCGTGTACGGCAGCGGAAGTCCTTTTTCGTGCTTCCATAAGAACGCTAGGCGCCATCTAGTGGAGCTGCCACGAAGCCTGCGCCTGGCCTCCGAAATGCATGGCCCCGATGCGTGAGAACGCAGAAAAACGTTCCAAGCAACTGGGCTCCTCTCTCGCGCTCCGGATGGATGGATGGATGCATAGATGGATGGATGGATGCTCGGAGCATCCCCTTTGAAAAGGGGGTGGTGGGTTGCGCCACCAAGCTCTTGTTATTATACTGCCTAATGTCCTACCCAACCACGGCAAATTTGCGTTACCAAACTTGCTAAACCCATTTTGCGAACTGTTTTTGTGCGCCTCCGTTTGTCGTTTCCCCACATTTCTTCCACCAATCTTCCAATCACTTTTTACTAAACTCAATTACGGACATGTTTACTTCAAGGAGGCCAGAGGTGCCTAACTCGACCGCTGGTCAGATATCTCCACATTCTAATAAAACATGCTCCATCGTTTCCCTAGCTTTACTGCAGCAAGCTCAGGCTTCTCCTTCCTTGTTGTATCTCGCTACATTAGTGCGTGTTCTAAGGCATCCTTATCTCGCTCCGAAAAGGAAACCGCTTCCCTCTGAGTTGTACTGAACAGTTTCTATCCTGATTTCGTTTTTTGCTCTCATGTAGTTACTCAAAGCAGGTTTCTTTTTCATTGCCGCCGCCCATGAGATTCTCTCAGCCTCTCTGACTTTCCGCTGGACGTTCTTTGTTACCATGTTGCTCATCATACCGGTCGCATACTAACTGGTAAGCTAGCTAGTTCTTTTCCTCCACTGCGAATCAATGTTTTTCCCCTACAAAAATCTGAACACTCCACCAGCCCATTTACTTTGTTACATATTTCTCAGTCGTTCTTCGTAATCTATTTTACTCTGAGCTTCTTTCACTTCAAAACTTGTCCGACCCATATAAATCTGCACAGTTTCATTTGCAGTCTTCCCGTAAGCGCCCAACGTGAGGCGTCCCACTGACCTTTGGTTGCCATCGAGTCCTGATTGTACTCCTGAACTCAAGCAAACAGCCGCACTTCCAAATGCAAGTCCTGTAGCCACTGAGCCTTTCCACATACCCCGGAGCACCTCGTACCTATTGTATCCCCATAGCGCTCCTCTTTCATTATTGAAGCATTTCTCTTTCCTTTTACTATTATTGTTTTTTCCTGTGTCTCCAGATATCTGTCGCCTTCGTTTATCCATTCGCCAGGGTAATTTTATTCTTTTACCCGAAGTATTTCCTGACCCCGTATTACCACTGAGAGAGAGAGAGAGAGAGGCTCTGTATTAGAAAAAGAGATTTTAACCGGCACGTATACAACCGTTGGCATGCTACTCTGTATAGGGATGGAGAATCGGATTAAAATATCCCACATGATAGTGGAAAAAAGAATAAAAATAAATATGAAATGCGCAAGTGGACCTGATACTAATATGTACAGGTGTGATGGCGGATAAACTTACTATTTTCTATATGAAATGGTGAATCTTTAAAGCTTTCCGATTAGACCAATTTCTGACAGGTATACTAAATCCAAAACGCGCGGCTGTTTGAAGGGCCGGGCTTTCGACCTAGGATGCTGGGTAACGTTAACGAATCGTGGCAAATCATGTCCATTTGTTGCTCAAAACATTGTCTTTCGTCGCTGTACACGGGGCATTCTAGTAAGATGTGCGACATTGTCTTTAAGTTGCCACAGTTATCACAGTAGGGATTAGTGGGATAGTCTGTTCACTGTTTTCATTGAATAACATGAAAATTCGATTTTCTCAAGCTAAATTTCTCACACAAATTCTCGCCTTCCTATCCACAGATATTCGCCAGACGTTGCATATCACTTTGCTTGTTACCTAGCAACACAATAGCGTCCGCATAAAACAAACCTGGAAGCTGTTGCTTTATGACTGTGCCCGCTTTTTGTATGAGCGATTAAACCCGATATTGCTTCCCTCTAGCACCCTTTCCATCCTTAACATGTACATCATATACAGAAGTGTGGTTAAAGGGCAACCCTGCCTCAGTCCCTCGTTGATATCAACTTGCTCCTCGCTCCTAATTTCTTCCCATTCAACGCAAACTGCCTTTTCTAGGTAAATACCACTCAAAAGCTGTATACAGCCGTTGTCTATGCCTTTTCTTTCCAGAAAATCCAAAAATGTGTGGCGGTTTACGTTGTCCTACGCTCCGGCAATCTCTAAAAAAGCCACATCACATATAGCGGTCTTCTTTCTTCTCTGCATATTTGAATCACTGAGTAAGGACACATAAGTTATCATCCAGACGCATACCGATTCTGAAGCCATTTTGAAGACCTCCCAATATGCCATTATTCTCTGCCCATACCTGCAGCTTAAACCTAATTGCCTGCATTGCTAAACTGTATACTACCGATGCGATGGCAAATTTCATTGGTAAATTTACCGCTTAACCCTAAAAAGTTTACTTCATTCTAACTTGTCGCCAACTGGTTGGTATTCGTCTATATTTTAAGGGTTATTCTACTGCTTTCAACAGAGCTTCCTTTCTTTTTTGGTCCTACTTCCTTAATCAGCCTAACGGGAACCTCGTCTAGCCCTGTAGCTGTGCGCTTAGGAATTTTCTCTTCGGCTTTCTTCCAGTTGAATTTTGTCTGCGCCAGCTCCTCTTCTATATGGTTCTCTTTCATGCTTTTTTTCCTCAAGTACGACCTCGTCACTGCCTTGCAAAGATTCGGCTGATATTTTTTTGGATGTAATTTATTTCCACATCCACTTCCAGTTTGTTTCCATCTTCGTCTAGGAAATGTTGTATGGCTCCACACTTCCTGCCTATTAAGTTTATGTGGTTCCAAAATATTCTAGGTGCTGCCTTCTTTTTCTTGCGTATTTCTGACAACCAACGTTCAATTCCACCTCTTACCTTTGTTTGAACCAATATTTGAACCACAGATTTTTTTCTCCTGGTATATTTCTCATGTTCTGGCTACTTAATCCTGGGGCAACTGCGCATTTCTTTTTTTTTTTGCCTGCCTGTGCCCTCGTGATGCTTTCTGTCGTTCGGCGATCGCTTCTCGTACCTCCCCGTTCCACCATCTTTGCGGTTTCATTTTTTTCCTTTCCAACGAGCATGTTGCTTCCCTTTCCATGTTGCTGTCGTAATTACACTTAGAAGCTCACTACATTCCCACTCTGTTCTTCCGCGACTCTTGTGACTATATTTGTTATTTGTTCAGCGTTCAAATTTGGATCGATCATTCTTCGCTCCTTGCTCTTTTTCCCAAATATATATGTCTTTTTAAAAATGATGTGATCATGGTCACTTCCAGTGGTGCTATGCGCTTCCTCGTCAAGGACCATTACTCTCAACGTATCATAAATTCTTTCTTTCATCAGACAGTAATCAATGGTCGATTGCCGGTTTCCCACTTCCGACGTGGTCGGCCCATCACACTTAGGTCCTGTATTCACGATAACGAGGTTATGTTGCTCACAAAGATCCAGCATTGACTTCCCGTTGTTGTCTGTATAGCCACCTAGATCATGTGTGTGCGCATTCATGTCACCTAACAGGATAAATTCGGCGACATTCCTGAAACCGATAATATCACCACTTGGGCATTTCACTAAGTATTTATTCTTCTCTCTGCAATTATTTCCTGTCCACGAATACGTTATACCCAGCCAAGGATTCTTTTCACTCATTGTGCATGATAACCAAAGATAATCTTGAAATTCTGAATTTACTCTTTGTCATTTGGCTCCCTGATGTATGAGCATTCTGACTGCCCCTCCCTTTCTTTCCGATTTAGTTTTGTTGCACCCTTCGCAGACATAAATCTCAATCATTGGCAGCTCTTCCGAGTCTCTAAGGTGAGTTTCTCTAACTGCATATACCCCTATTTGTTTTCTGTTTAACTGCTCCTCAATTTCTACCCACTTTTCCTTTCTTCTGCCGCCTTGCATGTTTATGTAGCCTACTGCACGTCGAGCTCTCTTTCTTGTTTCCTCCTTTTTCTGTTATTGACGGCGATGCTATTATGAGGTTACCCTAGGGGACCTTCTTCATTACTACCTACCCTGGCCTCCTGAGCGCCCGTGGGCCACTAAAAAAAGCAACAACGCGACCAGCAAGTCGCCAGCCCACTTCTTGTCCAAGCCTGTGGTTGGCGTGGATCCCGTCTCGTTGAAAACCACCATACCTTATAACTTCCCTGTTTACTTCTATAACCTCGAAACCTTTTTCTGGGCTCAATCTCCATGTAGCGTCATTTGCAGCCGCAACAGCTCTTTCTACGTTAGTGTCACGTAAAGGCACTCCGGCACAACGCATACCACAATATGCACCCGAGGGGACATCTCACGCAAGTCGTCTACCCCCTTCGCCAAGCCCTGAGGTAGTCCGGCCTCTTTTCTATTTAGCACGTCATTTAGCGCACCTGCTACTACTAAAAGGTTGCGTCCGCTGGCACTTTCCGCGAACTTCTCAGTTCGCGGAATTAATCCGGGAAGTGTTTGTGAGTGGTGGCGCTAGCTAACGCTCCCAGGGTTAATTCCAGTTGTAAAACGTAAATACCCCAGAAAGTGGATGGGAAAACGGCTCCGCGGTAGCTCAATGGTGAGAGCATCGCACGCGTAATGCGAAGACGTGGGTTCGTTTCCCATCTGCGGACAGTGGTTTTTTCATCCGTTTTCATTTCCATTAATTTATAATTTCTTTAATTCAATTAGTAAGTACAAGTAATTTCCTCTATGTTGTCCTTGGTGTCATTGTTTGTTGGCTTCTTAAGATATAATAAAAATCGGGCCCCTCGGCTCCCTTTCTTCTCGTTCATATATATATATATATATATATATATATATATATATAAACTTGTAGATTGAGGACGCACGTACGACAAAACGATACTTTATTTCCAACGTTTCAGCTGGGGTCCGGCCTTCGTCAGGCCGGACCCCATAAAACGCAAGGAAAACGCTGAAGGTGTGGTGGCCGCGCTCGCCTAGTCAGTGCGAGCTTGACCACGGATGAGAACGAGCCCGGGCCGTCGTCTGTGAACGTTGCGGGGAAGCGAGAGGCTTTGAGCCGTCGACTGCATGCGGCGTCTGACCACCCCGCGGATATCGCCCGGCGAGCTGCTTCACTGGAGAGGGTCCGGAATGCCAAGCGCTAAGGTAGCGTCGGAGAGTGAGGAAGAGCGAGCCATTCGGCTCGCAACACGCCAGAAGCGGGACCACAACGTTGGTTAAGCTAATCAAAGGTTGACCAAGTGAAACCAAGATTTAACCAGGCTAAAGCAAGCTTTCGCTTTGCATATCCAAGGTTAGCTGAGCTAAGCCGCAGCCATTTTTTTAACTTCAATAACCTTGCCCATCTTCCAGTCACGTGAAACAATAGCCGTATAGAAAGATATTTGCAGGAATCTGCATAAAGGAAGAGCACTGGCAACCGGGTTGGTACTTTTAGGTACTTTAGTGTTGATGCCATCTATGCTAGATGACGATGTTACCTTAGTGTGTTCATTAATGCAGCGATGCCAAGAGCTTCAACCTTAATTTCTGGCTAATATCACAATATTTTCAGTGAGAACAGCTGCTCTCGTTTAAATTTTTTCATGCTGCAACGAGGGTGAAATATATTACAAAAGGTTCCACCTGACAAGGCGCTTCCGCGCTACGGAATGTCCATGAAAACTGCTGCCAACTAATTATCAATCAAACGCGCAACTAGGTGGAAACGCAGATATAGGTGCTATTCAAACGTATCAGGTGATGGCGGCACCCATCGCCTCCAATGGATTGTTATGAGCTGGCAACACTTCTGCTGCGTTTAGGCGCTCTGCCAAAAAAGAGAACGCTGACAGAGGTTCAAGGATTGCCATAGCAAACAAAACATTGCATCTACAGACAAGACCACGACAAAGCCACCGACAAGAGACAGACAGCGTTAGTGGAATGAACAGGCCTACTACATCTATTTACCTGGAAAGCGTGATTAGGATATACTGAAAATACAGTGACCTACCAACACTGACCCTCTCTACCATCTTGGCGACCGCGTAGTGGCCAATCGGCATTATGTTGTGAGATACGGTGATCATCGCCGTTCGCCATTCAACACTATAAAGCGCAAAAAATCGGTTTATGCATCAAGTGAGTAAAAACATCGAACCTATCTGGGCTGTAACAAATCAACAAAATCATCCCAAGAGAATTTTTGCGCTCTATGACATCTGTAAGAAAGGCTATCTCCAGAAGCCTACTGTTTGAAAAGGACACCTGCACTGAACCACCTTTGCATTGAGTGCCATAAAAAATTACTGATACGCTCTACCATTTTATGTATCAAGCCTCTAAAACAACCGTGGATTGCGATAGCATACCCCTGTTTTGTTTCCTCCACCTGCAAAAACACTGCTTGTGACACAAGAATACAGAGTCTCCACTGCAGTTGTCTAGGTATGCGTAAGCATTCGCGCAAATTTTATTTGGCCGACCCCCACATTTAAATTGGCTTTGCCCCAAATTTCAGCAAGTCTATGTCTAAATTTCAAGTTGGCCCACGCCCAGAGTTCAAGTTGGCTCTTGTACAAATTACAAGCTGGCACAGTTCCAAATTTCAGTTGGCTGACCACTCCTATAAGCTTCCCCATGCATTTTCCAAGGAGCCGTATGTAGCCCTAGGGAGTATTCTATTCTTATTTATTTTTTAATTGTTCCATATCTTTTATAAAGCTACCACTTGCCTACATTTACACTATTATAACGATTGAATGGTCTAACTTTGCAAATTACACATTTTTGTGCAAATACAGCGCACTACACTTTTAGCTTGGCGGGGATAGGGTACCAATGAAGGCTAACGCATTGAAAAAATCTGCTCTCCGGTAGTATTAGCGCTGTTCGCCGAAGCTGATAATTAGGCTCTTTGCATACAACTAATGAGGACTGTGCTTCATCTGCTCACGTTATATTCTCGTGTCAAGTGTGCCAGCTGAACATGTGCAAATCAGGTCGCACAAGCATGTCCTGTGCAAACGGAGGGCAGACTTGATCGGCAAGTTGAAGGCCAGGACTTGGTTCTATGCGCGGTTTTCTTCAGTTCGCAACAGCAGGTGGTACGTTTTCGAACGAAATGGAGCTGGGCGTGTTTTATCTCGCTCGCCGTTTTGCATTTCATATACACTTGAGATTCTCAATCGCGGCACTATTGATTGAATCTAACCCAGCTTTTGCCAAATTTGGTGTCGAAACGCCGGGAATTTTTTATTTATAGAATCACTTGCCAGGAGGCGCTACGGGAGTTTGACTGTGCACGTGAATTGTGCCGACGCCATTCAGTCAATAGCCCACAAAGGTTGCACGTTTGAAACGCTTACTTTCACCCGACGCATATAGCCAGGATTTGTGAATGCCATGCGCATTCTGAGTATGTGCTCACATAGGTTCTAGCACACCGATGCCTAGTCAGGTGACGTGTGGGACCTATGTGCCTTGCGTTGCGTGGTGAAATACCCGACGCGAAATCGTATCTCTACTTCTCAAAACTGCTTGCTCCACTTGCTAAGCTTTGTGTTACGGTGATTTTATTGGCACGCGATGTTTCAGTCCCTGATTACCGACACCCGTTATTTCATTTGTTATTTGCATGTTCATGGAGTCAGGCTGCTTAATTTACACAATGTGTCCAGCGCTCCGGCTTATTTTGTTAAAGCACTACATTTGTGTCATTCCACTGAAAATTTTCGCTACCAGTCTTGATAGCGTTTCCTGCAATAGAAATGCCAATTTATTCACCCCTGAAATATTTTACATGCTTCATATTGAAATCAGTTTTAAATATTCACCTTTATTTTTGTTCCCTTCCTTTTGATTCAAAAACGGAACATGAAAACATGAACCAAAGCAATAGAAACACTGACGCTGATATAAACCACTCTCGAAGCCTACAGCAAGCTTTCCTGGATTATAACCTCTTTGGGCTGGTTTCACACAAAAAAAAAACTGTTGTGTCCCATGTTAAACAGCATTGATTCTTAAAACAATTTAGTTCAGGTGGTACATGGCGGTCGCAATAATGGCTGACTACGTGTGAACTGCCCCCACTAGCATGAGTAATCTATTAGACTATGCAATGTTTGATGCAACAGATATAAGTTACAATAGGTCAAATATTACAAACAGAACGCGGCTATGTTAACCTATAGCGCTATTATCGAAACATTACTGTTCGAAAATATCCCGTGTTAGTTTACATAGTATTCAAAAGAAGCATTCACTCCGTTAAAGAGCTTTGAAAGTAAAACATTGTCTCACACAGTTGCGCTGTCACATAACAGCCGTCCTTTATCAACTCCCAAAACTTTGTCTTTGCCCTTTGCGTTATTAGTAAGCACCACACGATATGTTGGCGCATAATGCCTCAGTGCCTCCATTCATACAACAAAGAAGTACCGTTTTGCTCCTATTGCTATTTGCATATACACAGGAGTTTCCTAAATGTCACTATCGCAGGGAGTTATGTCCTATTTTTTTCACCACAAAATCGTACCTGCATTCGTCGTCACTTCCAGCAATGCATACCACCTGTTCCTTCAATATTTCCATTTCATTCAAGGTTTATCTTTCACGAACGTTGAACACAACAACCTTTACCCTCTCCCTTAACACACCTTTTTCTATCTTATTAATTTACTGCCTGTACCTTCCCGTTTAGGTTTCCCTACTTCATCAGCTTGATTCTATCTTGCGTTTTGTATTACCATAGTAAGGGAGAAAACTGAGCGTCCGTGTAGGTATTTGCACTTGCATTAGTCTGCCATTGATGCCTTAAGTCTGCCCCATATGCTTTAAGGCAGCATAGCAGGTGTTGTGCTTAGGAGTGTATTCAGAGCCCTCTCTCATATTTGTACTTGAACTTGGTTGTTTTGGATTGCAGCTGCCTTCATAACATTTTGATATAGACGACTGCACCTGTGTTGTCCCTTTGGAATGGAAGTTTTGGTTTCATTATATATTTTCGTGAAAAACTATAGTTAAAATATGTAGTTTTAACGCCTAGTCATTCAAAAGAGGCCAATCAAACGAACCTTGCGCTATATCTTCCTAGTCTCCTTCTAGGTTGGAAACATAAGAGAATACAAGATCAATGTGCAGTTTTTGGCATGCAATGAAAATGACGGTTATCACTTCGTTACAGCGAGCGATCCGGGTGAAAGCGCATCGAAGCAAGCCCTAACCGTATCTGCAATATTTTGCAGGTGTGCAATAATTTCTTTTTTTCTTCTCTTTATCCTATTTGAATAACTCGGATCGCTCGCTGTCCAAATGAGTGAAAAGCAGCCATGCACTATCAGAGAGCTGTTCAAGCACTTCACTGACATGAATGTGAACTTAAAAAAAGAACTTGGTGATGTGAAACAGAGTGTCACATATATGAATGAAACCTTCGAAGACCTTCGGGTGACTAAACAAGACCTGGATGATTTAAAACGAGAGCATGCTACTTTGAACGCAGAAAAGGAACTATTGGCACAGTCACTGACCAGCACACAGAAAGAACTTACTGAACTAAAGCAATACACAAGGAAAAATAATGTGGAGATAAAAGGAATCGCACAGAACCAGAACGAATCGCTGGACGAAGTGGTTAGAAAAATTGGAGACAGAGTAGGGGTCAGTATTATGGCGTCAGACTTCGACGTCGTTCATCGTGTGCCAACAAAAGAAAAAAAAAAGGAACGTCATTGTGAGGTTCATATCGCGAACAAAGCGTGACACCCTGTTATTCGCCGCAAAAAAGAAGCGTTTCATGGCCAACGAAATAGGATTCTCCGAAAGTGATGCAGTGTTCATCAACGAGCACCCTTGTCCCGAAAACAAAGCACTGCTAGGCATGGCCATTGCAAAAAAGAAAGAGAAGAACTGGAAATTCGTGTGGGTCGCTCAGTCTAAAATTCTTGCCAGGAATACAGAAAATTCGAGAGCTATTCAAATTGCAACAAGGGACGACCTTGCAAAAATTATGTGACTGAATTAAACGCGCGTCATCGGACGTCATATTCACTATGTGTATTTCGCCGCACAAACAAGCCAGTTTGAGTTCACACGAGCTTCATATCCTGCATTGTAACATCAGAAGCTTGCACAAAAATCATGATTCATTATTGTCCTTACTGGCGCGGCTGAAATGTCGCTACAACATCGTAGCTCTATCAGAAACTTGGTTAAAAGAATGCGAATTTATAAACATTCCTAATTACAACTTTCTGTCCCTCCCAAGAGTGGCCGAATCTAGAGGGGGTTGTGTGGCACTGTACCTGTCATCGCAAATAAAATATAAGGAACTGGATTTCACGGAAACGAAAACTGGTGAATACGAGATGCTTTTTGTAGAACTCGAACACAAACTTGTAATTGGCGTCATATACAGGCCACCAGACTCAAAACTTCGGCCATTCTTGGATAAACTTGAAAGAACCATAGCAAATTTCGGAAACACAAGTAACAAGGTGATCTTATGCGCAGATTTTAATATAAACGTTGCCGATCAGAGCAATATTTAATATCAAAATCTCATATCGTGCTACGGCTTTCATAACCCCATTACTAACCCTACAAGAGTCACAGCAACCACGTCATCTATAATTGATCATATACTATATATATATGAATAGCGTGAATTCGGGAGTCATTCCTGAAAACATAACACACCATTTACCGAGATATATGCATGTACCCTTATATGATCCTAAAATCAAAATTCAAACAACTCGCTTAGCAGAAAGGTGGGACTACCTGAAAACTAGGCAACGTTTAGAAGAACTGAACTTTGCTGAAATGAATCACGCCGATGTCAACCAAACATATGAAAAATTCTCTCATCTATTCTTTCCAGCTGTGTTAAACAAAATGCTAGCTCACGCAGAGCGAGGTACTTCTCGACTCCAATCTGTCCCTGGATGACGGACGCAATACTCATGGCAAACAAACAAAAAGAACATTGGCATAATAAACTGAAACAAAACACAGACAGTGACTATTACCGTTCTCGATATAAGACAGCGCGCAATCTCACTCTTTCACTAATGCGTAAGCGTAAAAAAGAATATTACAGTACATTAATAATAAAAGCAAAAGGAAATCCTAAACAAGTTTGGCGAATAGTGAATTCTGTCATAAAGCCAACAGAACAGTGCAGTATACTTCCTGATAGCAACGCGTTAGGCACTACTGAAGCAGATCTTGCCGAATCATTTATTGACTACTTTCTAAATATGGGCACCACTATACAATGCAACCAGGGTGCGCATGACACAGAGTTTCTTTCATTTTTACCTCCTCCTCAAATGAACACGTTTGTTTTCTCTGAAATAACAACAGCGGACGTTATAGATACTGTCAAGATTATGCCATCAAATAAGGCCACGGGTCACAATAATCTGCCTGTAAGCTTGCTGAAAAACAACATTGACATCTTGGGTCCAGTGCTCGCAAACTTATTCAATGAATCCGTTCTATCGGGTACATATCCTGACCAGCTCAAGATCGGAAGAGTGGTAGCAATATACAAAGCAGATAATCCAAATGACTTCGCGAATTATCGTCCAATAACTATTTTATCATTTATCAACACGCTCTTCGAAAAACTGATTGCAAAGCGCGTCACAAGCTATCTTAAAAAATACCGCATACTATCAAACGCACAACACGGTTTTCGAACCAATTACTCTTTTACAACTGCCGTAAGCTCACTAACAGAAATAATAGACCAAGCACTTAACAAGAACTACTTCGCACTTGGCGTGTTCTTGGATATTAGAAAAGCGTTTCACTCGGTAGATCACAGTATACTACTACGAAAATTAGAACATTATGGTTTTAGAGGACAAGTACTTTGCTTTTTTCGCAGCTATTTAACAAATCGTAAGCAAAACGTAGTAATTAGAGGCAAAGAATCTTCACTAAAGACTGTAAAAACGGGCGTTCCGCAAGGGTCGGTACTGGGTCCAATACTTTTTTCAGTCTTCATTAACGATTATCCTAGATCACTCAGATTTTCTCATTCTATCTTATACGCTGATGATACAGCTCTAATAATTCCACGACAGTCTCTACAGGAAGCAGAAGAAATCGCTCAAAGTGAGCTGCAGAATACTTTAGCATAGTTTCAAACTAACAAACTTATTTTAAACTCCAAAAAGACCAAGTATCTAGTATTTGGTTCAAACCGAAAAACTATTCCTACTAAGTGCAACTTGTACCTCCGAAACACACAAATTCAACAAATTAGTAGTTATAAATATTTAGGAATAACTCTCGACTCGTCGTTACACTGGGCTCCAGATATTCAACAAGTAACAAAAAAATTGTTTTTGGTTGTTATACTATATTAAAAGCGCCGAAACACTTCCACCCCGAAACATTACGGCTCATTTATTTCAGCATTTTTCACTACCATTTAACAGACTGCATAGAAACTTGGCGTTTTACCTACGCCTCGTACATTGATCCTTTAATCAAAATTCAGAAACGTGCGGTTAGAATATTTGCATCGGCCACTAAGGACGCGCCCTCGGCACAACTTTTTGCACAGTTAAATATAATGGCACTCATCCAAGCTCGGGACGATAACACAGCTATACTAATACACAGAATACTAACCACGAACAAGCCAGATCTCTCATCAATATTTATCAGGCCTACAAGGGACACAAGACAAGGAGAGCATAATAAATTCAACTTGCCGAAAGCTCATAATGTATACGGTCAACGTTCCCTATCATTTGTCGGTGCAAAAACATGGAATGAAATACCCAGTTTAATAAGAAAACTTCCAAATGCTATTCCATAATTAAAACATCACTTCAAAGCGTGTATATAGGATTACCTGCTTTTGCTTTTTGCTTTGGATTGCAATTTACGCTGACGTTTATGGTATGGATCCAAAACTAGCCACATAGGCTAAGGATCCAGATGATACTGCCAACCATTTTGTAGTACATTATGCTTGAATAAAGATTTCTTTTTTTTTCATTCTTGTAAAGACTACAAGTCAGTGTTTTTAATATGTCCTGCTTATCTCGATTATCAACTGCCAATATTTTCCGTGACATCAAATTACTTCAAATAAATGCACTCAGAGAATTAAGCTCAAATATGAATGCTGACTTAAATACGAATATTCTGTAATGAAGAACAGTAACCTGTGCCTCAGCAGCATCGCCACCGGCAAGAGCTCGTGCACGTTTGCTGTCCCTGGACGTACGCTTGTGACTGCTACGCGTTCGCCAACATCCGTTGCTAATAAACCTCTTAGCAAGTGGTGGAAGGTGCTGGGTTTCGACCACCCTGGAACGTGCGAAAGTTCATTCGCTCCTGTACTCAGTGTCAACGCCGAAAATTACCTCCCGGACAAGTCTACCCGTCACAACCTCTTCCCTGCCCTAGTCGTCCCTTTGATCGTGTTGGTATTGACATATACGGAGCGCTACCATCCACTCCAGCAAGGAACCGCTGGATTATTGTTGCCGTGGATCATTCGTCCCGTTATGCTGAAACCGCCGCCGACTCTGTCGACTGACACTGCCCGCGATGTTGCATCATTTCTGTAACACCATTTCGTTCTGCGCCACGGTGCCCCTCGCGAACTTCTGAGCGATAGGGCCCGAGCCTTTCTTGCCGATGCTTTGAAGGCACTACTCGACGAATGCCGAATCATTCACCGCACAAGTACAGCGTATCATCCGCAAACTAACGTTATGACAGAACGCTTCAACCGTATACTCTTGGTGATATGCTATCAGTGTACGTCGCCTCTGATCATTCAAATTGGGACCAAGTTCTTCCTTTCGTGACGTATGCGTACAATACTGCGGCACAAGCTAGAGCACTGCACGGGCTCGGGCTTACCAGAAAGCCCGGGCCCGGCCCGGCCCACGGGCCGGGCCGGGCCGGGTAGAGCAGTTTTTTCACGGGCTCGGGCCGGGCTCGGGCACGGCGTGTGCTTTTTAACCCGGGCCCGGGCCGGGCTCGGGTTTTTTGACGCGGGCCCGGGCCGGGCTCGGGCTTTCTGCGAGTTATTCTCGGGCTTCTCACCTCTGAAAAACATGTATTTTTCGGACTCGGGCCGGGTTCGGGCCAGTTTCGAGTCGGGCTCGGGCTGGGCTCGGGCTTAAGGTAAAGGGGTGGCGGGCCGGGCCGGGCGGGTAACGTAGACTATTTCCGGGCCCGGGACGGGCCCGGGTCTCGCCATAAAGGTTTTGATCGGGCTCGGGCGGGCCGCCCAATGTAAAAATGGGCCCAGGCCGGGCCCGGGCCGCAAAAATCGGCCCGTGCAGTGCTCTAGCACAAGCAACTACTGGATTTTCTCCGTACTTTCTCCTATATGGACGAGAACAATCTAATACGTTCGATACAATTCTTTCATGAAAGCCTGATGCGTCCGAAAGTACTCCGCCGTCTGAAGCTGCTCCACATGCTGAGGAATGCCGCCATCTTGCCCGCTCTTTTTCCATCGAGGACCAGTGGCAGCAGCAATCCCGTCAACCTGCCGACCGTTCTGCACCAACATTTTCCCCTGGCTCTCTGATCTGGCTTCGGGTACCCGGTACCACACCCGGCCACTCCGCAAAACTTGTCGCGAAATACCTCGGACCCTACCGCGTTCTGGAGCAAACGTCCTCCGTCAATTACCTCGTGGAGCCCTTCAAGCCACCGACAGACCTGCGCAATCGCGGCCGCGAACGTGTCCACGTCTGTCCCATTAAGCCGTACTACGACCCAATAGTAGTGTCTTCGCCTTAAGCCGCCAGGATGGCGCCTTTTTCGGAGGAGGGCGATTGTAATGAAGAAGAGCAACCAGTGCCTCAGCAGCATCGCCACCGGCATGAGCTCGTGGTTGCTGTCCCTGGACGTACGCTTGTGACTGCTACCCGTTCGCCTAAATCCATTGCTAATAAACCTCTTATCTATTCATTTTTCTAGGCTTTATCCTCCAAGCTCTTAATGTAAAGTCGGTGGTCTGTTTTTTTTTTTCAAAGTGAAGCTTTATATTTTAACTGATTCGTCCGTGAGCGCCAAAAACGCACTGCAGGAACGCTAACTTACACATTAGAACTATCTGCGCACACAATAGAACAACGGCGAACGACATACGTACCGTAGAACACTGCAGTTTACATTCGCAGTTGTACCGATAAGAATAATGGGAAGTGCAACGCCATGCAACCAGGACGAACTGTATATATCTGCATGCATTACGCGCGTCACGCACTGCGTTCCCAACCGTCAGCATGGGTAGGCCGCGAGTGCAGCGCTTGGAAAAAGAGCGAACGTAGGCGCGAGCGCGATCATGCCCATAAGGCCGATCCCGTCTATCGCAAACGGCAGAGCATCTGACCGTCTACCACAGCGATCACAAGGCAATACAAGGCAAAGTGTGAGTGTGTGCGTGTAATCAACGGCTACATGATCTAAAATAAAGGCTATGCAACTTAACGAAATGTCTCTTCATTCAACTTCAACGTTCAAAAAATTCAATCCTAAACAAGCAATCAAATCACGTATGCATCGCATCGGGTCGCTCAGCATTTCCTGGGTTCGTTGCGTGGTCGTTGGCTTTGCACTTTGACTTTGATTCAGTTTGCATGGGAGAAAGCTTGGCGTTCATCCCTCTTTCTTTAAGAAAGGGGTTTTGATTTTTTGCACATTCCGTTACACAACTTCTATATTCTTGTGTAGTAACTCATAAACGCGGTGACGATATTCCACATTTACCATGTACCACATGACGAATTCCCACATTTACCTTCATGTAGAAAAAAAATGCGGCGGAACCCGTCTCACGTTGGCTGTCCACGGTAATGCGCTAGCAATAACTCAATACAGCGAAACAACGTATCGACTCCTTCGAAACGATGTATGCATGAGGCGTGTACACCGGATGCCATCAAGCCTGCACGTGACCCCTGAAACGCATGGCGTAAGGAGGCTAAGAAACGCGTCATGCAGCAACCGGGTCTCTCGCGCTCCTTTCTGGGCGTGCTCCGCCATCTACTGGCATTGCCGCGAAGTCCGAGCGTGTCCTCCGATACGGGAAGCACGGTGCGCCGGTGCATGCAAACGCTGACAACTCTTCCCTCGCTTCAGGGACACTCAGTGGCACTTACAACCCAAGTTGGCGAGAGCTTCATTGAAGAGCGAAGCATGCCAGATGCATTCATGACGCAGCTCACTGAAGCGTTGACGTGAAAGCCGCTCACTGAAAAGCGGCAGATACCCAGTGCATTTGTGGCGCAGCCCTCCTTGGGTTCCACTCCTGGAGGACACCTTGTGAGGTGCGTTCGATTCCGCTCAGCGTCCGAGAAATTTAGGGATATTTTTCGTCATTCTAGAATGGCACATTCCCCGTGTGATACACCTGGTTACCCAAGTTGGCGTCAAAGACTTTCATTTAAGAGCGGCGCACACTTCCTGGCATATACCCGGTAAACCAAGTTTGCTTCGAAGAAGTTTATTATGGCGAAAGCCTTAAGTGGCTCATACCCCCGAGGGCCCAGAAGAAAACGCGTCGCGCTGTCCAGTGGTACGAAAATTGTCATCGTCAGCACTGGCTCATAAATCCCTAAAGAAGCAACCATGCAATGTCTCGTCCCTGTCGTAATGCAGAGGCTACAAGCACTCAGCAAAGCGAAGCGAACTGTGCATACATTCGTTGGAAACAGGCATACAATGGCGTTTGCGAACTTTAGCTCTGGCACTATCACTCTTTTCCCAGACTCCACGCAACACTTCATATTTATTCTGGTCCCAAAGCCTTCAATGTTTCATTATTGCTGCAAACAGCTTCCCCTTTATTTTCAGATTAACTTGTTGGGTGCTTGAGAATTTCGTTCTTTCGTTTAGGTATACGCGGAAGTATTTAGATTGCTTGACTACGGGGATGACTTGCTGTGGAATTGACGCCACCTAATTACTCGTTTCTTCATTAAAGTTCATAATTCCCGATTTCTCCATGCTGAAATCCGCTGCTATGGGTCGTTCAGCAAAGGACTCCCCCGCAAGTCTGCATGACCGAAACCCGTGCGCTGTTTACGGTCATCCACATCCACGGGATAATCTGCTGTAGCTCATCCCTGTGGGCGAATATCGAACGCGTTCGATATGCTGCCAAACGAGAAGACGAGGTAAGCAAGAGAAAAAGAGAAGAGTAGCTGTTCCATATCCTGAGACAGCGGAAGTAGTGAATAAGATCGGCAATATAAACGGGGCCGGCATGAAGAGTTGGAAGAAAAATTAGAAGAATGCAAAGCAAGTATGGACATGTAGGCGCGCACGAATGCCACACACACACACACACACACACACACACACACATATATATATATATATATATATATATATATATATATATATATATATATATATATATATGTGTGTGTGTGTGTGTGTGTGTGTTTGCGTGGCCATCACAATGCAATTAAACAATTTAGTGTATTGATTGATTGATCGACTGATCGAATGTTTGTATGAGTGCGTTAGTAGATAATGTGATATCCTGCGGCACGCTTACAAAAATACCAAGCGAAGATAGGTTCTCCAAAAAGTGGTCAGGGATCTCCCACTAAACATTTTAACACCTGTACCTTAAAGTCGTAATATTCATTCATTCATTCATTCATTCATTCATTCATTCATTTATTCATTCGTTCATTCATTTATTGAACCTACTTCAAGGACCCTGTACACATGCGTTTAGATGAGGGGTGGACGGAATAAAAGCTCCTTGATGTTTACAAAGAGTGTCTCAAAGTCGGCTTCTAACTGAACAGGGTTAACGTGAGGGACGATGTTTGAGGGAACATTGTGCGAGATGATGGATGTCTTGACGAAGAATGACTAAAGGTGCGCGACGGTGCGGTCATGTGTGTGTGTGTGGGGGGGGGGACAGAGATTACGGTTTTAACATGGCTGATGCGTGCAGAGATGCGATGAGCTGGATTCATGGGCTAAGAATGAGGCAAACGGTGGCAAAGTTCGTGATGCAGTGAAAGCCTTGCAATTTTGCGGTGAACTTCAAGCCTATGTAAACATGCTTGTTTCTTAGGTTACTTGCGCTGGTGGTGTAAGAGTAATCAGAATGGACGGATATAATGGCGCGGTTTTGTATTGATTCAATGTGATTGGCTAGAGCGCGTTCGGAAGAATCCCAAACAGAACAAGCATGTTCTAATTTGGGTCGGATTAGTGTTTTGTAAGCTAGTAGTATTAAAGAAGGAGAGGCATGTGCTAGATTTCAATTGAGGTAACCTAAGGTACGGTTAGCGTCGCTAGTGATCTTGTTTATTTGCGTTGTCCAAGTTAGGTCATTGGAGAGAGTAATTCCTAGGTACTTTGCTTAAGATTGTGAAGAGATGTTTCCGCTAAGAAAGTATTTAAATACGGGGTACTCATGCAGCCGATGAAAGGAAACAAAAGACGTTTTGTTAGTGTTCACATGCATTAACCAGTCATTGCACCGTTTATCTAATTTTAGTAAGTCAGAGATTATTGTATAAGCTATGCCACGTTGCACTTTTTGCTGAAAAATAACCTTGCACATTTCTTATATTCGCAGAGCACTAGCAACGCAGGAGTCTGCCTGCAGCCTCGCGTACTCATCTCAACAGTTTGTTACGAAGCCCACAATTAAAGAATGGAGAAATGTCGATTATCCTCGCAGTGGGAGGCATATTTTTGTTTCCCTAGCACGAACGTTTTCTGCATTCCTCCAATTGTGACGGACGTTTCTGTGTTCCTTGTTTTCCACGTGTCTGGACAGTTAAATTTATCAAGTCGTCTTTCAGCTTAGAAATCTCGTCCAGTAAGGCTGTAGTTACGGCAATACTCTAAAGCACGAGAGAGTGACATTTCGAGTAATTGGTTTCAGACTATTTGGACATCGTGATACAGTAAATATATTTTTATTTGTGGATATACAGGGTACAATTAATGGCCTGCCAAAGTCAAAAAAGGCTTTTAGGCAGTGCCTGGCAGCAAGGAAAATAAAAGTGTTTTTTTTTATAATCCGGAGCTGTCCGGAGACCACAATTATTCATTCTTGAAAGGAATTGTAGAATTCTGACCGACGTTATAATTGCTATCAGAGCATGACACTTTGATATACTGCAGTATGAATGAAGCCCTGTCAGGTTGCGTATATTGTTCTGGTGAAATTATTCAGCCAGCTATTAGAATAGCAGGTACAAACACGTAATGCCAAAGCGGTTCAATTGTGAATCAAAATAATTTATGACAGTCACTCTCGCTTTCCAAATAAACTATTTATAAACTTTCAATTCATTGAGATATTTTTTTATTCTGCGGAGCTTTTGGCATTGCACGTAATGAAATCGCATGTACAGGCAGCTCCATAGTCAGCACACAAAAAAAGCACGGCGCCTTTTCGCTATACCCCTACTGGAGTGGCTTGTGTTTCAGGCTTACTGACAGTAGAATATACCTGTTGGGCCTATGATGTTAGCGTTCACTAAATCTCTTACCGGTCAGCCACTTAATCTATGCGTGACTCCTGCAGTGATAATTTAGCAGGTGCCGCGAACAACGTAACAATAATCACCCAAGTCATATAGATCACACTAATAGAATATTCTCTTTGTAGTGAAATCAAAATATTTATTTTTCATACATATTGTATTCTCAAGAATACAATATGTATTCACCTACCAACAAATAATAAACAAGGTAACTTGATTAGAGCAATAAGTGTTCTTGCCATACGCAACCCACACGGAGACAGACCACTTCGAGCAGATTTCACGAAAATAATTTTTGTTCTGTCGCACGTTAAACTGCACTGATTCGCAAAACATGTCAGTTCAAGTGGTAATGGTGGTGGCAATAAGGGTGTACGATGTGTGAACTGCTGACGCTAGCATGAGTAAGGTATTAATCTATGCGATATCTGATTCGAGAGACATCAGGTAAAATAGGTCAACTATTAGAAACAGAACGCAGCTCTGTTGACCTGTAGCGCAATCATCCAAACAGTTTTCCCAAGATATCACGTGTTCGTTGCCATCATATTCAAAGGAAGCATTACACGCTGTAAACAATGTTGCGATGTCACATACCAACCGTCCTTAATCAACTCCCAAAATTTTGTCTTTGCCGTTGCGTTATTGGCAGGCACCATGCGATATGCTGGCGCATAATGCCTAAATGCCTCCAATCATACAACACAGAAGTACTTTTTGTCACCTATTGCTTTTTTTCATATACTGTAAGTTTTCTAAATAGCGCTATCACACAGAGTAATTTCTCATTTTTTTCATCATTAAATCTTTCCTGCGGTAATCATCGCTTCCAACAATGCATACCATCTATTTCCTTAAATATTTCCATTTCATTCAAGGTTTATCTTTCTTGAACGATAAAACCAACAAGCTTGACTCTCTATCTCTCTCTCTAAACAGTTTTGTCTCGTCTTATAATTTGCTACCTTCTTCATCAGATTTATTCTTTTTTCGCGTTGTTTATTATTGTAGTAAGGGCAAAAACTGGGCGACCGTAAAGACATTTGCATATGCATTAGTTCGCCATGTACATCCCTTCAGCCACCAATGAGATGTTTTTTTTTGTTTGGGAGTATTATGCTTACGAGGCTATGCACTATTTTTCATAAACATGGTTGATTTTTATTGTATCTTACTTCGGAAAAACTTTGGAATAGCCGATAGCAGCGGCGTTGTCACTTGTGTGAGGTTGGAACGATTCTATAGGCGCTGCACATTACTTGGTTTAGAATGGACGCTTCCCTGGCATTACATACTTTGGTGAATTCAAAAGAGAACTATTCAACGAACCTTGCGCAATATGTTACTTGTATACTTACTCGCTGGAGGCACTAGATCATCATAATTGTGCAGTTTCTGTCATACAATGAAAATGACGGTTTTCACTAAAGGATTCAAGTCAGCTTTTTCTAAATATGCTGCTTATGTCAATGATCAATTGTGAGTATTTCCTGTAACATCAAATTATTTCACGTTAATGCAGTCTTTTGTCCTCCACTCAGTGAATGAAGGTCAAATCTGAATGCTAACTTAAATCTGAAGGATAATTTTTCTCGGCTCTAGATCTCTAAGCTGTCCGTAATAAGTCAGGGTCTCAATTTTTTTGTACATACAAGTCTTTCATGTTCTCGTGTCAAAAGTGATAACCATGTTAATAATATTACAATACCCACATTTTACTTCTTGTAGAAAAACGCGGCAGAGCCCATCTCAAGATGGCTGTCGATAAAAGCGTGAGCATTGAACAACTATAGAGGCACAACGTATTACCAACATCGAAACGATGTATGTGCAAGGCGTGTACTGTAGCGGAAGTTCTTTTTCGTGCTTCCATAAGAACACTAGGCGCCATCTAGTGGAGCTGCCACGAAGCCTGCGCCTGGCCTCTGAAATGCATGGCCTCGATGCGTGAGAACGCAGAAAAACGCACCAAGCAACTGGGCTCCTCTCTCGCACTCCGGATGGATGGATGGATGCTCGGGGCATCCCCTTTGAAAAGGGGGTGGTGGGTTGCGCCACCAAGCTCTTGTTATTATACTGCCTAATGTCCTAACCATCCTAAAAAAAAGAAACCACAGCAAATGTCCGTTACCAAACTTGCTAAACCCCTTTTGCGAACTGTTTTTGTACGCCTCCGTTTGTCGTTTCCCCACATTTCTTCCACCAATCTTCCAATCACTTTTTACTAAACTCTATTACGGACGTGTTCACTTCAAGGAGGCCAGAGGTGCCTAACTCGACCGCTGGGCAGATATCTCCACATTCTAATAAAACATGCTCCATCGTTCCCCTAGCTTTACTACAGCAAGCTCATGCTTCTCCTTCCTTGTTGTACATTAGTGCGTGTTCTAAGGCATCCTTATCTCGCTCCGAAAAGTAAACAGCTTCCCTCTGAGTTGTACTGAACAGTTTCTATCCTGATTTCGTTTTTTGCTCTCATGTAGTTACTCAAAGCAGGTTTCTTTTTCATTGCCGCCGCCCATGAGATTCTCTCAGCCTCTCTGACTTACCGCTGGACCTTCTTTGTTACCATGTTGCTCATCATACCGGTCGCATACTAACTGGTAAGCTAGCTAGTTCTTTTCTCCACTGCGAATCAATGTTTTTCCCCTACAAAAATCTGAACACTCCACCAGCCCATTCACTTTGTTACATATTTCTCAGTCGTTCTTCGTAATCGATTTCACTCTGAGCTTCTTTCACTTCAAAACTTGTCCGACCCATATCAATCTGCACAGTTTCATTTGCAGTCTTCCCGTAAGCGCCCAACGTGAGGCGTCCCACTGACCTCTGGTTTCCATCGAGTCCTGATTGTACTCCTGAACTCAAGCAAACAGCCGCATTTCCAAATGCAAGTCCTGGAGCCACTGAGCCTTTCCACATACCCCGGAGCACCTCGTACCTATTTATCCCCATAGCGCTCCTGTTTCATTATTGCCGCATTTCTCTTTCCTTTTACTATTATTGTTTTTCCCGACTCTCCAGAAATCTGTCGACTTCGTTTATCCATTCGCCAGGGTAATTTTATGCTTTTACCCGAGGTATTTCCTGACCCTGTATTACCACTGAGAGAGAGAGGCTCTGTATTAGAAAAAAGATTTTAACCGGCACGTATACAACCGTTGGCATGGTACACTGTATATGGATGGAGATTGGGATTAAAAGATTCCACATGATAGTGGAAAAAAGAATAAAAATAAATATGAAATGCGCAAGTGGACCTAATACTAATATTTACAGGTGTGATGGCGGGTAAACTTAGGCTTTTCTGTATGAAATGTTGAATGTTTAAAGCTTTCCGATTAGACTGATTTTTGACAGATATACTAAATCCAAAACCCGCGGCTGTTTCAAAGGCCGGGCTTTCGACCTAGGATGCTGGGTAACGTTAACGAATCGTGGCAGATCATGTCCATTTGTTGCTCAAAAAATTGTCTTTCGTCGCGGTACACGGGGAATTCTAGTAAGATGTGCTCCATTGTCTTTAAGTTGCCACAGTTATCACAGTAGGGATTAGTGGGATTGTCTGTTCACTGTTTTCATTGAATAAGATGAAAATCCGATTTTCTCACGCTAAATTTCTCGCACGAGTTCTCGCCTTCCTATCCACAGATATTCGCCAGACGTTGCATATCACTTTGCCTGTTAGCTAGCATGCAACACCATAGCGTCCGCATAAAACAAACCTGGAAGCTGTTGCTTTACTACTGCACCCACTGTTTGTATGAGAGATTAAACCCGACATTGCTTCCCTCTAGCGCCCTTTCCATCCTTACCATGTACATCATAAACAGCAGCGTGGATAAAGGGCAACCCTGCCTCAGTCCCTCGTTGATATCAACTTGCTCCTCATTCCGCATTTCTTCCCATTCAACGCAAACTGCGTTTTCTACGTAAATACCAATCAAAAGCTGTATACAGCCGTTGTCTATGCCTTCTCTTGCCAGAATATGCAAAATTGTGTGGCGGTTTACGTTGTCCTACGCTCCGGCAATCTCTAAAAAAGCCACATATAGCGGTCTCCTTTATTCTCTGTATATTTCAATACACCGAGTAAGGACACATAAGTTATCATCCAGACGAAGCCATTTTGAAGTCCTCCCAATATGCGATTATTCTCTGCCCATACCTGCAGCTTAAACTTAATTGCCTGCATTGCTAAACTGTATATTACCGATGCGAGGGTAAATTTCATTGGTAAATTTACCGCTTACCCCTAAAAAGTTTACTTCATTCTAATTTGTCGCCAACTGGCTGGTATTCGTCTATATTTTAAGGGTTCTTCTACTGCTTTCAACACAGCTTCCTTACTTTTTTGGTCCTAGTTCCTTAATCAACCTAGCGGGAACCTCGTCTAGCCCCGTGGCTGTGCGCTTAGGGATTTTCTCTTCGGCTTTCTTCTAGTTGAAATTTGTCAGCGCCAGCTCCTCTTCTATCTGGTTCTCTTTCATGCTTTTTTCCTCAAGTACGACCTCGTCACTGCCTTGCAAAGATTCGGCTGATATTTTTTTTTGGATGTAATTTATTTCCGCGTCCCCTTCCTGTTTGTTTCCATCTTCGTCTAGGAAATGTTGTATTGTTCCAGACTTCCTGTTCCAGACTTCCTGCCTATTAAGTTTATGTGGTTCCAAAATATTCTGGGTGCTCCCTTCTTTTTCTTGCGTATTTCTGACAACCAACGTTCAATTCCGCCTTTTACCTTTGTTTGAACCAATATTTGAACCGTAGATTTTTTTCTCCCCGTATATTGCTCATGTTCTGGCTACTTCATCCTGGGGCAACTGCGCATTTCTTTTTTTTTGCCTGTCTGTGCTCTCGTGATGTTTTCTGTCGTTCGGCGATCGCTTCTCGTACCTCCCTGTTCCACCAGCTTATCGGTTTCTTTTTTTCCTTTCCAACGAGCATGTTGCTTCCCTTGCCGTATTTCTGTCGTAATTACACTTAGAAGCTCACTACATTCCCACTCTGTTCTTCCGCGACTCTTGTGACTATATTTGTTATTTGTTCAGCGTTCAAATTTGGATCGATCATTCTTGGCTCCTTCCTCTTTTTCCGAAATATATATGTCTTTTTAAAAATGATGTGATCATGGTCACTTCCAGTGGTGCTCCCGAGATGGCGGTAAGGGGTAGACAGCGTTTGAGGTGCCGAGGACCAGCGGGTGGCGCAGTAACGGGCGACGTGGCCGATACGGTGACAATTAAAACATATCGGTCGATCGTCAGGCGTTCGCCACGCAGCAGGGTTGCGATATCGAGTAGTGAATCGCTGATCTTGATAGGAAGAGCTAGAGAATGCATGTGAACGGATAGTTGGGTGAGTTGGTACGGTAACATATTCATGATATAAGCCCGAAGAAGACACGGACGGTGGCGGAAGAAGACAGGACGAGCGCTAGGCAGGACGAGGAAGAGCTAGGGTGGACGCCACGAAGTTTGAGTTCGGTTGGCAACGGTGCAGACACAGTTAATTCCCATGTTGGCGAGCTCCTGCCGGACAATAGCTTGAACGAATGGAGCCGTAAGCGACTTCGAGTCACCGGCGTGAACTGGAGCAGGGGTCATGGCCTCAAGTTTGCGGCGTACAATTCGTGTCAGCTGATCTGGTGGAACTGACGGCTGGGCAGCCGTGCGGTCTTCGCAGAGGACGTTGCCGCCGTGTTGGGAAGCCGGGCAAATGAGTGGCCAATGCGCCGGCTTTCAGGCTGCTCAAAGCACCGGCACTCCTTTATAATAGCGTCGACTGTAGAACAATTTCTACACATGAAACGGCTAAGGGCGTCGTCGGCGATCGCTTTCAAGATATGCCCAACCTTGTCGTCCTCCGGCATCTCGGCGTCGGCCTTTCGGCATAACGCTAATACGTCTTCTATGTACGCGACGTAAGATTCAGTAGCCGTCTGTGCACGTGACGCGAGCGTCTTTGTCGCGGCCATCTTTCGGCCAACGCGCTTCCCGAACAATTCTCGGAGTTTTTCTTTGCAGGTGTCCCAGCTCCCAATCTCAGCTTCGTGATTATCGAACCATACCTTCGCAGTGCCTTTCAGGTAGGAGATTATATTCGCCAACATCAGGGTAGGGTCCCATCGGTTGTTCTTACTCACGCATTTGTACTCCGCCAGCCAGTCTTCAACGTCCGCGTCACCAGAACCGCCGAACGTTCCAGGATCCCGGGGTTGCACAAGCACGACCGTTTAAGTGGCGGGCGCTGATGTAGACGCTGTGTCTTCCGCCATTGCAAACAGATGTCGGAAACAGCGGCCGCTGCGAAGTTCCTTTAAGGGCGAGACGTACCCAGCACCACCACCAAAGTGTGACAGAAGCGAGATGGAGGCGACGGATATATTTACAAAATATATACAGAGGAGGCTAGGCCAAGAGATGTCTGATCCGGCCCAAGTGCTAGCGTCTTCATCGTCGTCTTTGTGGCTCTGCCGAGCATCGCGTTGATCCATATGTATGGATCGCTCCATAACAATATATGCATATATATACAGGGTGTTTCAGCGAACACTCAAAATTTATTTGAGGTTGCCCCTGGTAGATAGACGCCAGACGGCGTCTATCAGGTAATTAGTTAAAAACCTAAATAGTGAATTTCTGATAATTAGTCGATTATGCATGTCAATTTCTTGTGCAAGTAATGTCCGATTCTTCGTGTAGACCTGCCCATGAACTAGAATTGTGCTATCTGCCACGTTACCTTTAAGAATATTTGAAAGTGTTCGCTTAAGAACCCATTATGTATGTATGTATGTATATATATATATATATATATATATATATATATATATATATATGTATATGAGCTTGTGTGCCAAGCAATCTGATTGTATTGTTTCACCGAGTGAATATGTGTGTGTGTGTGTGTGTCGGTAGATGGCATGATATGCTGCGGAACGCTTACAAAGATACCAACCCAAGCTAGGTTATAAAAATTGTTCAGATATCTTCCACTAAAAATGTTACACATGTCGGCTTAAAATTCGTAATAGTTATTGTATAATCTATACCCCCATTGAACTTTTTTGTAGAAAAATTATCTTGCACAATTCTCATATTCGCAGAGCACTAGCATTGCATGGTTCCTTCTGCAGCCTCCCCTACTTGTCGTAACAGTTCGTTACAAATCCCATATTTAAAAAAAATGAAGGAATGTCGATGCACCTCGCATTTCAAGGCGTATTTTTTTATTTAAATTGCACGTTTTTTTTGCATTTCTCCAATTGTTACGGACGTTTCGATATTACTTAATTACCGTGTGGCAGCATAGTGCAATTTATCAAGTCGCCTGTCAGCTTTCAAATCTCATCCAGTGGATCATAAGGCTGTAATTACAGCAACATTCTACAGCACGTGCGAGTGACGTTCCCCGTAATTGCTTTCAGAAAATTTTAACACCGTGTTTTGCTTTTTTTTTACTTATCGCACTGCGAATCGAGAAATTGCTGTCTGACGTGCTGGCCGACTCAAATAAAAGGCTGAGTTCTGCAAGGCTGTTTCAGTCGGTGTCCATTGTTCAATCTCCTCCTGTTGTGCTGCTCTGCTCGCAGGTAAATGCCACCTATTATAGTATTTCGACTGAACTCATGCCTTTGGAATGTTGTTAGTGTCAGCATTGGCTCACAAAAAGTAGGATTAGGTAAAGCAGGGAAAGGGGCTAGCATGTTCATTATTACGTTGCGCTGTGTTTTGCATATTCCTGTTGTTTTTATTGCTAATGTAAAAAAAACTCAGCGCAAAATAATCATTAACGAAGAGAGATGTTACTCGGTCTGCATGAAATGCTTTCAAAAGGTCTTCTCCTGATTTCGCTTGCACAGAATTAAATATTGTAGGTCTCATACCATTTCAAGAATGGTCCACGACCTAGTTGTACCCTTTCGAGTTTATGGGCCTAAATTACCTTATCGGTTCCGAATGCTATGCATAGATTTGCAGGCCGCAATATTACTTTTTGAGAGCGAAGCTGTTTAAGCCAGCCGTATATTGTAGTACGTATCAAGAAACTAATAAGAAAGAAAATAAACTTTCCTTGCCGAGGCGAGATTCGAACCCGCGAGCCACCGGTTCCAAAGCGAGCGTCGTAACCACTAGGCTATACAGCCTTTTTTTCTTTATTACCTTCTTCGCAACAATGCCTACACCCGTACAAATACAAAGCAGGTCACTTGGTACACAATATTATTACATAATTTGGCTAGACCGTACTCATTTAAAAGGCCTTCAAAGAGACACGAAAACGTCAAGCGCCTGAAACCACTCTGGTGGTACAATCATGTTCTTTAGGGCACGCGCGTGTACGTGAGACTTTCAATTAGGTATTTCCTTGCCGACCTTGTATCTACGCGGGCATTTCTGACATCCGTGCACGTTTTCCACGGATTGTTCATACACAAAACCATTATCATGTCAGCTGGGACTCCCTCTGCGTCTGCGCATGGTAAGAAACGAATACCGAAAGGGCTTATCGGCAGTACTTTTTTCAGAGTTCGTTTCAGAACGTCCCACAAGAAAACGGAGTCATGGCAATCCAGGAAGATGTGCTCGATAGTTTCGGATTTGTTACATATGATGCAGTTAACAGACCACGGAACAAATATGCCTTTACTTTGTAGCCATGGCTTCACAGGGAGAGTGCCAGAATGCAATTGAAAAAAAGAATGTTTTCACTGAAGGTCTAACAGGCATATTTTTCACGCGTTTCAAAACATTCCGTTCAGGTCCTGAGTTGTATATCGTGCGATATACAGGAAGCGGTAAGAAAACATCTACAAGATCCCGATAGAATTTCTTTCGCATCACAGAAGACAAAAATTCATTGGAAAAATGTGCTTTCAGTAATGAAAAGGACACAACTTCCTTTAGAAAACCAATTAGCGTTGCTGTTCGTTCATTTCTTGATGAGACAACCCGCTCAGGCAAGGAAGAACTTAATCTCACTTGAATAACAGTGCGCAGAAATATATCACTTTGATCCCGTAAGAAAAAGAACCTACTTACGATCTGTATCCAAAACAAATCTGTTAGCCCCAGTCCCCCATTTATAAACGAATGAAACAAGTTACATCGGCTAGTTCTTTCCCAAGTAGATGCCCATATATATACTGGAAGCACTCTGTGAAATTTCTGTACCGAAACTCTTGCAATGCATAACACTTGCAGTACATCATACACTTTTGTAACTAAAAACAAATTGCACACTCTAGCTCTTAAAAACATCGAAAAATTATGCCCACCCCATTTTTCTGTCTGGTCTTTAATAAACTCTTTTTATTTCTTCGATCGAATATTCTGCACTGTCACGATAATGTTGCAAAGGCACCTCAAGGTATTTTGCAGGAATAACGCTCCAATTTTATGTTTCAAAAATAGCCGCGGGTGTCTGTGGCCAGCTGCCATGCCATAAGCCTAGGCACTTAGTCCAGCTGACAGCACTTCCAGTTGCGGCACAAAAAGAAACAACCTCTTTCATTGTTTTATCCACACTCTCTGCATCTCTGCAAAAAATTTGCCACATCATCCGCTTAAGCCACAACTCTAGTCTCAATTCCTGAATGGGTAAATCCACGAATAGATTGGCTTCTAATTATTGTCAAACAAAGCGGCTCTAAGTACAAGGCAAACAGAAGAGGCGACAAGCAGCATCCCTGTTTTACTAATGACTCCACTTTTATAGTGGCGCTTTTCTATTAATTATTAATTTTGCAGTGCAATTTTTGTAACCCATTCTCACTCCATCCGTTATCACTGAACCGGCTTTAACATGTTCTAAAAGCAAGGAAATGACATCATGGACGACTCTATAAAAAGCCTTTTCAAGATCAATTTGTATCATGGCGACTCGGCCCTCCTTTTCGTCACAGCATTCCAGTATGGCCCTGCAGTTTGTATATTTGAAGATACTGATCTCCCTTTGATACCGCAGGTTTTATGGGGGCCCACAAGTTCTTTTATCAGACTTTGCAATCGTCTCACTAGTACTTCAGTGTAAAGTTTATAGTCCGTATTTGTCAAGCTTATTGGTCTGTAGGCTTCAACCGCCAAAAGCCTCGCTGGGTCTTTCGCTTTAGGAATTAAAATAACGTGCGATGTCCGAAAAGAAGCAGGCGCTTCCTCGTTCTCGTACATCTCACTTATTACGCGATTTAATGCTACGGCTATTTCCCTTTTAAAGCTCTTACAGAAAGCCCCTCCGAGACCATCAGACCCTGGCGACTTGCCGGGACGGATATCGTCAATCGCATCCTCAACTTCCCGAAGGGCTATTGGTCTCTCGAGCGCTTCACGGACTTCATCTGATACTGTTGGCATTAAGGGCAAGAATTGAGTCTTAAAACGTTCGATATCACCGGTCTTTTTCCCGAACAAACTTTCATAGTAAGACTGAAATGCGTGTTCTACCATTCCAACATCATTAGTGACTTCACCTTGATATCTTATTTCCGTTATTTCTTTCGAAGCCGCATGTTTTTTCTCATCGCTCATTGCTCGCTTGGTTGGCGTCTCTCCCATTCATAAACGCTCTGCACGTGCCCTTAATACCGCACCCTTGTACTTTTCTTCATCCATAACTGCAAGCTCAGACTTTAACTGTTTGATTTCTTTCGTAAAAAACCCGGCGAAGAGCTTTCTGCGCAGTGCATGTATTTTACCCTGACATGCAATTCCTTTTCACGTTCTCTTTCTTTATGCTCGACTAACATGCTCTCTCACTTGCAGTAAACTTAGCGTCTGTCTTGAAGAGTTCCCATTCTGCAATGAAAAACGCTGACGAAGTTGTGCTGAGCAAATTTACGAGCTTATCTTGAACTGCCTTTCTAAAAATTTTTGTCTTGCTTATCATTTAGCTTCCATAAATCCCAGTTGAATTTTGGTTCTCCTTGTTTCTTTCCTATCGTTGACATAACCAGGCAATGGTCGCTAAAGCTAACATGTATCACTTGATAATTTGAGAATACAGGTGGAAAGGCGACATTTCGCGTGACTAGAGCTAGACGCGTCGGCGCCTACGAGCGACAGCGTTCCTGGCATGCTACAAACGCAGGCAGGCTAACCAAGGTTGGCCCAGTGCCAAGGACGCTGCTGCTTGCCGACGCCGAACGCGTTGGAGGCTAGCCGCCCGATATCAATCGGGGCCAGCTTCGCTGTGTGTTGAGCTTTGCGCGGCCTAGTGCAAGCTTTCGCCTTTTTTTTTTTTTACAACTGCAGGAAAAGTAATATTCTCTGTTGAGGCGTCACACCAACAACTGCATTTTTTTCTCTCATTCTTTCACAGAAAAGGCAAAGATGGTAAACAATCAAGGAGTCTTCATTGTGCTTTCTCTTCTCCTTGGTACGTGTGTGTCAGCCCTTCATTTGAGCATGCGGATTTATAAGCCGATATCTATCATTTCGTTTATTATTTAGGACGTGTCATTTGGTTAGTGGTGCAACTTAATTCTTACGGCGGACTTGTGTGTCTGTATGTAATAGCATTTTTAAAGATAATATTTAATGAATGTCATACCTTGATTGCTGAAGAATATCAATGTCTTCGTACCTGAAATTTCAGGAAGAGCATTAAAACATATTTTTTACACAGTGAGTGGAATTGCACGCATTTGTAGCCAAAACTGGCCGTCCAGTTTTTCTTTTCTGGAAAATAAGGGTTCATTTATTTGATTTGACTGTTTGATGGAGTCTCGCAGAATTATATGCTGTAGATATCATCTTGTAAAAATCTTGTCTTAACACCACTATCAGTAAGAAAGTATCACCTTGCTAAACATATCGTAATGCTGGAAATTTGTAAATCAATACTCCAATTTGACCACATATGCTTTCGCTGTGCATCCAATTCCTTGAATTCACCTTTTTATTCACAGTAGTTTACATGTGATTTAGGGAGGGAACCTTATGAAAAGTAGAGCGTAGTAGCTAGTTTCGGCCGACCCTCCATCTTTGTGTAAATTGCTTCGCGCTTTTTAGGGGCGAAGCTCCTTATAGCGGCACCCGTTCGTCCCCATCGTAGTAGGTAGCCACGTCTAGTTTTATGAATTGCTCAATAGATGGCGTTCTGTGTCCGTATATGTTAGGGAGCCTACATGCAACTCCGTTTTAGGGTGGTGACAACACCAAGATTTTGGCCGCTATTTGCCGCCAAATTTGGCTTTTAGCCATTTTGGTCCCCAGTCTTTCTGCCTTTTTTGTCACGCTCTAATGTACTCATGTTGGCACCCGATCTATTAAATTTCTTTAATTTAGATTCGCGTCAATGTGCTCAAGAAACCTGCATACATCTTTATTACACTATTTGCATTTTCCTTTTATTTTAACGTATCAAACTTACTCTTCTATTGCATATCGTGCGACAGATGTAAAGCAACAAGTTATAAGGCACGATGGCATGCTCGTGGTAGGATTATCTCACGCCAAGAATGTGAACTGCATTAAGCATTGTTGTTGCCTTCCAGTTGTACATAATATATAAAGGGTGCTTTTCGAAGTGTGCTGTAATAAAGATTGTCCGTACTAGTCTGTTTAACTAAAAGGTAGACTTGCCGTGTACGGCGCGCAGACGCGCCATTTGCCTCTGGCTGCTGAGGCCAAAGTTTATTAAAAGAAGTTAATTAATTTCACGTCACCAAGGGTTGCAGGAAATGTGGTCGTCGGCTGGTCTTTCGCCATTTTGTGCCCCAGATTTCACCCGCCAATTTAGCTGGCGGCGGCAAGTGCCCTTACAAAGGCTGTCACCACCCTAAAACGGCGTTGCATGTAGGCTCCCTAGTATATGTATGTATACCCATATATACATATATATGTATACGTATAGTATAACCGGAAGCCGACTTCCGCTTCCGGTTCCACTTCCGGTTCCGCTTCCGGTTCCGGAAGAACGCTTCCGGCGTTTTATGAAAAAATGTCACAGTTTCGCCCTAAGGGCGAAGCAATTAATGCGATAGCAACACAGCAATGTCATACGAAGTAAGGTGAGCGGCTTTGGTAGCAACAACACGCAGAACTGTTGTCGACGCCATCGGCGTTTTGCCCGCGTTAGCTCAAAATGCGTGCGGCGTTGGTGACTGTTGCTGGAGCCTCTGATATAAATAGGCACTTGGTGCCGCAGCTAAACGTCGCCTCCCTTCCCTCCCCCTCCCCCACGGCCTCTCGCGCGTCCGAAGAAGGCGCGTTTGCTCTACATATATGGTGATTGTAAAGGAGAAAAGAGACGCCTACTTCTGCAGCCCTTAAGCGAGCACGGCGCAGAACGCGCGTTTGTTCTCCGCCGTGCGTTCACTCCCCGTGAAAGACGCGCCCCTCGCGCCCTTTCACTCGCACATACAGCGTTCGGCGCGCGGCGACGATTTCATCTCCAAATGACGTCATACGGAACCTCACGGCGACGGCGACGGCGACGGCGACGCCGACGGCAGAAATCTGCTTTTGAGTGTCCATATAATTGCTATCGCAATAAAAAAAAATTCCGAAAGTTGTGCCCGTAGCGCGGAATCGAATCAGGGACCCCACGCTTCCGTACGCGCGGCGCTAACCACTACGCCACGAAGCGCACATAGACACACCCACCACGATGGCAATAAATACCCAACATTAACGAAAGGCCGCGTTTCTAGCGCGTTTCTAACGCGTTTGTGCTAGCGCGTTACGGCCCGTGTAAGAAGCTGGTGTAAGACGCTGTGGCCTCTCCGCCTTACCTTCAACGCGTTTCGAACGCGCTTCCCAAGGCGGTGGCAAGTCAAGTTCAAGTCGAGGAGCGTTTATGAATACGGGGGGTATACTCTCTCAGCAGTCATGTGATGGCGTCGGCAAACGCGGTGCATGTTCCGGCATGTGTAAATGGCTGCGTAAGACGCTGTGGCCGCTCCCCCTTACTAGAGAGTACTGCACGTTTCTAACGCGTTCGTGCTAGCGTCCCCTTAAGCGGGAGATCCGATGATTCCCTCCGGAGCTTCGCCCACTCATCATCATTCACCCCGTGGATATGCTGTGATTTTTTGGAACCAACAATAAAAAAACTCGTTGCACATAACAACGGAACAATCACCCTAAAAATAAATGTTTAAGGTTGAGAGATTTACTCGACGTCAAAATATTGATGCCGAAATTGCCAAAGTACTGATGCTAAATTACGTAGTCATGATGCCAGTTGGAATTCTCAATGTACGTTTTCTAGAGGGCCAACCTGGATACTGATTAACATTCATATTACAGTTCTCTTCGTCACCGCGGATGGAGCATCTCTGGGTCTGTTATTGGAATCAATGAAGCAGCAGGGGCGCCTTGACGTTGAGCCGACAGCGGACGCATGAAGGCCAGAACAAAAACTGACAACCCGAGTTCATAATATTTGGTAAACCTCGGTACACAATAGATGAAAAGCCTAATAAAGAGTAGCTTCAAAGCCACAGTTCCTGAAGGCAGTGTTTCCTTCACATATATACATAGAGGAATATTTTCTTCTTTCCGGGGCACGGTGTAAAGCAATGCACGGTTTGTTTTTTGAGGCCCGGGCCTGACTCACGCCCGAAAGTGTCTTGTGCTGGCCCAGCCGAGCCTGGCCCGCTTATTCCAAACAAGCCCTTGGAAGGAGGATCCGGACCCAGTACTAAACCGGCCCGGCCGGGTTCGCTTCGACCCATTAGCTGTTGAGTCTAAACGAAGCGTGGTGGAGTTCTCTGTTATTGGGAACATGATAGCCCAACACACACATTATTATTAGATTGCTCGATATGTTAACACACACATAAACTGGGCGGAGATGTAAAAAGGGAGGGTGAAAGATGCCAATTTGTACAGGTCTTCTCATCCTTTCCAAGGTGCTACGCTTCCATTATCTCTCTTGCAAGCATGTTCCCGCTATTCACCAGATTTCCAATGATAGATAGTAATGGCTCACAAAAACAGGGCCGACAATGTGCCGGTAATTGTAATTAAGTATTCTTCTTAACAGATAGCTCATGTTCTTATGCTCCATAGTCCATATATACAACGACCCGTTTGTCCTAAGTATACCTTTCGCCGTGTCAGCGGAATTTGGCACACGACGCCAACAGTGCACGTGACGTACAGCCCGACCTCTTTCTTCCTACTAGTGGGCTTCTATCGTGGCCCAGAAATACGTGCGCATAATACGCCTAGTTTACGTGGCGCAGAAAAAACAATCGGCACTTTGTACCTTTTTCTCACGTTTTTCAAATTGTGCACATAAGGCATCATTTAAGGCCTTTTTCTGCCTAAGGCATGCTCAGGTTTGTTTTTTGCCTTGAAGTTTTTTACTTTTTGCGCCTCCCAATGTGTGCAGGTCTTTCTTTCCGTCCCGTTTGAAGTTGGCGCTTGCCTTTTCTCGATTCAGTAAGGAAGCAACTAGCCCAGAAACGCTTATACTTAACCATTAGCCTTACTAATAGCTAGTAATTTGATCACAATGCTTAATTCCAAATAATCCTTGCAAGATACAAAGATGTAACTCGAGACAATAATATTGGGGTGAATGTAAATTTACCAACGATGGTCTACTGGCTTTCATAAACAACGTAATACGCTGCCACTGAAAGTTTTAGCTCCATTAATTAGAAATTCGGGAAACGCAAGTACAACGATCCCGTGCTGTCGCACCGTAACACGCAATTTCTACTATTTTATTCGGCTTTATTTATTGCTTTAGCATTCATTGCATAATTAAAACACTTTCTAGGGGCTATCCATGTCTGTTTGTACGTTTGCATTTATGTGCGTTTGTATCGAACCGTTTTCCCGCCTACCTGGGTCACTGCGTAGCCAGTGGTCGAATAAGTAGGGCATCAGCATGCTGTGCAACAGAGTTCGATGTGGGTCGCTTAGTTGGAGGCAATGTGTCCTTATGTCCCGCTCTTCAACCAACCTCTTTCAAGCCGACATGGGTCACTGTAGAAACGAGACTGGGTAGGCACCGCTGTTCAAACTCTTTGACGGCCACTTGGAGTACTGGGTATGTGCCACTCAGTCTGTGCTGGTCTTCAACGAACATCTTTGAACCGAGTGAGTGAGTGAGTGAGTGAGTGAGTGAGTGAGTGAGTAAACTTTATTGTTAGGTAAATGATTCAGCTTGCCTCATGCGAGGCTTATCTGTGGCCGGGGCCTCTATTTCAGGGCTCCGCTGGCTTCCGCAAGCCTGTTAGCTCTTGTGACCAGGAGGATCTGGTCCTCTACGTCTGAGCTGGCCAGACCTAGACAAACCGAGGACAAATATTTGATGCCAACTTGGGTAACTGGGCTGTGCCAGGAGGTGTGCCGCTCTTTAATAAAATTCTTGGACGCTAACACGGGTAATTAGGCGTCTGCCAATAGAAACGTGCCGCCCTACAATGACCAAAAAGCTGACCTAAATTTCTGTGATACTGAGCAGAATCAAATCTACATCAATTTATTTGCTCAAGGACAGCACCCCGACGTATTAGCAGGCTGCGCCACAAATGCACTGTGTATGTGCCGCTTTTCAGTGGACGCCCGTCAGGCCAATACTTCAGCAAGCTGTGCCATTAATGCACTGGGTATGTGCCCCTGAGTGTACTGCAAGCTGAGGGGGCGATTATCAGCGCTAGAATTCACCGGCGTGCCATGCTGCTTGTCTCGGAGGCAACGCGCGGACTTCTCGGCGCTGCTACTAGATGGCGTAGCGCATCCGGAAAGAAGCGCGAGTGAGAAGCACGGTTGTCTCACGACGCGTTTCTCACCGTTCCCACACGCAGGCGCGCACCATGCATTTCGGAGGTAACGCTAGATGACGCCGAATGCTGTCAGAGAAGCGTGAAAGAATAATCCCGCTCCAGTGCACGCATCATGCATAAGTCGTTTCGATGGTGGCAATACCTTGTGCCGCTATATCGATTCAATGCTAACGCATTACCGTGGACAGTCATCGTGAGAAGGTATCTGGCGACAATGTCTAATGACATATTTCACGTTTTCGTGTATTCTCGTGTAAACTTGGATTTAGGTTTACGTATAAGAACCTCGGAAGCCTAAAAATATTCATGGATGCCTATTACAGCTTGTTTCATAATCAGATCTGGCTTTTTGCGCGTGAAATCACTGAATTTGATTTTATATAATTCGTGCAGCAGTGAAAATACTCGGGAAATTCAAACACAGTTCCTCGTGTATACATCTAACTTATACATAATATGAACATCTATGATGAAAGGAATTCAATGATCTTGCAAGGTTTCCACCCAGTATACGAGGGAGGGAACCAAGAAAATATACCTGGCAGACGTCATCTCAGAAAGAATTACTATCGACAATTATGTGTTTAACATTGAAGGAATACACTTCAGTGCCACCACCACAAAGCAGCCATGTTTAAGAAGTGTTGTGCTGCTGTGCTCTTTTCTCGCGCCTCTCTTCGGGCTGGTTTCATCATCTAGCGATGCCATCACGAAGTCCGCGCGTCTCTAAATACATACACATACAAGATTGTTTGAATATATTTCTCACGGGTTTGATTACAGCCAACACCGAATAAATACCAAAATATTTTGTCACTTAAAAGCGCCACATAACCTTTGGCACATAACCAGCGACGAAACCTGACGTGAAAGAGGTTCGATACAAGTGTGATGATGTGGATAGTGGCGTGCAGTGGCGAGAAGACAGACAGACAGACAAAGAACTTTATTTGTGGTCCTGAGGAACCGCTTTAGGGTACCTCCCTTTTCAGTGAAGACCTCCTTGGAATGATGATTGTGATGTGGCTACAAGAAGAGGATTGGTGATGATGGTAATGGAAGATGACGACACGTGCAACGAACGAAGAAGCGACACGAGAGCACGCAGAGCGTGAGAGCGAGCGGCAGCCTCGAACGCAAGCTCGCAAAACGGCGGCTCCATGCTCGCGTACCGGCGACCGGGTATCCTGCTACCGTGCGGACCTGGTCGGGGATCCAGTTCGTGGCTGGGCTTTCCTGCGCGCCAGCGGCCTGCTGTGATAGCGGCCTGGTGCAGCGCTTCCTGCTTGGACCGGGACGCCTGAGCTACCAGCCTGCTGAGCGAGCCCGAGGACTGGCGACCGGGCGTCCTGCTACCGTGCGGACCTGGTCGTGGATCCCGCTCGTGGCTCTGCTCTCCTGTACCAGCGGCCTGCTGTGATAGCGGCCTGGTGCAGTGCTTCCTGCTGGATACCGGGGCGCCTGAGCTACCTGTCCGCCGACCGAGCGTGCCGTTTTAGCAGCCGAGGCGTTGCAGGTTAGGCATTATTGGCCAGTACAGCAGTGGCCTGGTGCTCTACCGTCCTGCTGTTTCTCCTGCTTCCACGTCGCAACAAGGAGCGGCGTGGTGCGACAAGGTGCGGCGCGACAGCAGCGACGTAGCCACAACAGCGCTCTACCAGTCACAACCACCGTCACGGGCACCGCAACGACGATGTATACGGGCGAGTGCTAGGCACGTGCTTTATATGGAAGGACAACTTCCGAACTATAGCCACGTACATGTGTATGTAAATCATCTGTGTCGTGTTAGCGTGTCAGTTTAAAGTCTGTGTTTCGTGTACCAAGCTCCCGTCTGCCGTGTCATTATTAAAGGATCCTGGGCCCAACTGGAAACCGGCGAGTTTGTCGTTGTTTCCTCATCACAATCTGGCGAGCCTGCCAGGATCCGCCAGTAACATCCCAAACGCGGAGACCGGCATTCGGGTGTAAACACGCAGCACTAGACGACCGATATGAATTTAGACAAGTTAGCCGCCACTGCAGCACAGTTAGGCTTGTCTGGCGCTGAACTGCGCGAATGGATGGAAAGAGAACAGGCTAGGCAGCGGGACGAACGAGCAGCTGAGCGCGAAGCAGCAAAAGAAGCAGCAGAAAGTCAGCGGTTAGCCGACGAAAGACAGCTACAAATCTTGCAGCTGAAGCTCAAGCTGCAAGAAGGAGCGCAGAGCCAGACATCTGCCCCAACCGCGCCTGTAACGTCACCAAACCTACCCTGCTTCAATCCCCAGAAGCTACTGCCGCTGTTCGACGAACGACGCGACGACCTCCACGCGTATCTGCAGAGGTTTGAACGCGTAGCCACTGGACAGGACTGGCCTAGTGATAAATGGGCTGTCGCCATAAGCATGTGCCTGACTGGTGAGGCATTAACTGTGATTGGGCGTATGACTGCTGCTGACTTCCTGGATTACGAGAAGGTGAAGAGGGCGCTTCTTCAACGCTTCAGATTCACAGCCCAAGGGTACAAAAATAAATTTCGTAAAGTTCGACCAGAAGATGGCGAAACAGGAAAACAGTTTGCATCACGGATCTCAAGCTACTTTGATAACTGGATCGCGATGGCTGAGGTTTCTAAAACGTTTGAAGGCCTCCGGGATCACGTTATCGCTGAGAAGTTCTTGCGTTGCTGCCAACCCAAGCTTGCCATCTTCCTCAAGGAAAGGGAATGCAAAACCCTTACATCTCTTGCGGACACAACAAACTGTTTCCTCGAAGCCCAGGGCATCACTAATATTGGGAGAGTATCAGACGACGCCAAGAGGGTCAATCAACCCAGTGTTGACCCCAGAATAAGCAACAGCAAACTTGTTTTCTTTGCAACCGCAAAGGACATATGGCGCCTGATTGTCGAAGCGCTTCAAGAGAGGCTGATAAATGCAAGTCGTGCGGGCGGCTTGGGCACAAAACAGCTGACTGCAAGTCTAAGCCTAAGGAGAAGCACGCGTCTTGCGTCATAGCAGACAATGCGGAAAATCTAGATTGTGGTTCGCTAGCTGAATCCACGAAAAAAACATGCGCGACAATTCACTGCCGCTAAACGATCGAGAAGCTGTCCATGTTCGTAGTGGATAATATGCCAGTTGTAGAGGGATGAGTACTAGGACAAGCAGCACACGTTCTGCGAGATACGGGCAGAAACACAACCATTGTTCGACGTGATTTGGTTCCGGATGAGTGCCTAACTGGTAAAACCAGGAAAGTTGTACTGTTGGATGGCAATGGCAAGGACTTGCCCGAGGCACACATCCGAATTCATACACCATACTTCACTGGGGACGTAAATGCACTATGCATGAGTAATTCTCTATATGATCTCGTGCTTGGCAATATTCCGGGAGTCAAGGAAACACACGAGCCAGATCCTGATTGGGAATGTGGACACGTTCCTCCCGAAGCAAATGATTCAAGTCAACCACCGGCATCTGGAGGAATGTCGGACATGATTTCTGCCGTCGCATGGACGCCTAAGAAAACGAACTCCGTGATCAATGCGCCAATCACAGATTCGTTAGAAGTTACTGCAGCAAAACTTGCCGAGGAACAGAAAAAGGACCCAAGCCTTAAGAGTAGCTTCCGTAAGATTGGCAAGCGATTTTATTCCAAGAAAGACACGGAGTATTATTTTTCTGAAGAGGCAGGTCTTTTCTACCGTCACTACCGTATATCTACGGGAAGAACTTTTAAACAAATAGTCGTCCCAACAAGGTTTCGGCTTCATATTCTGAAAGTTGCTCATGAGAGCATCAGGGCTGGTCACCAGGGTGTTCGACGTACTACCGACCGTATCCTCGGAGATTTCTACTGGCCTGGGATGCATGAAGACATCAAGCGTTTTGTCCGATCTTGCGATGTGTGCCAGAGGACAACTCCGAAAGGAAAAGTTGGTGTCGCCCCTTTGGGCAATATGCCTCTTATACGGACACCATTTCAAAGAGTCGCGGTTGATCTGATCGGTCCACTATAACCAAAGTCGGATAAAGGAAATCGCTATGTCCTGACCCTTATTGACTTTGCGACACGCTATCCTGATGCCATAGCGCTCGCTAATATCGATTCTGTCAGTGTCGCTGAAGCACTACTTGAAATGTTTTCCAGAGTGGGCTTGCCACGAGAGGTCGTCACCGATCAAGGTACAAGTTTCACTTCTGAGCTCATGCAGGAAGTCGGTCGACTGCTTTCGGTCAAGTTTTTCCGGACCACTCCGTACCACGCCATGGCCAACGGTTTGGTTGAAAAGTTCAACGGCACTCTGAAGGCCATGCTCAAAAAATGTGCCAAGCCACGGTCTTGGGATCGATACCTAGCTCCTCTTCTTTTCGCGTATCGAGAGGTGCCGCAAGCCAGTTTGGACTTTTCGCCGTTTGAATTAATATACGGCAGGCACGTACGCGGACCTTTAAGCGTTTTGAAAGAGCTGTGGACAAAAGATGACATCGACGATGAGGTGCGCACAACCTACACCTATCTTGTGGACCTCAAGAACCGACTCGAGGAGACATGTCACCTTGCCCACGAAGAGCTTAGTAAGGCCCATAAAAAACAAGTTTTATTATGATCGCAAGAGCAGACAACGCAGGCTACTACCCGGGGACAAGGTCTTGATCCTATTACCGACTGATTCGAACAAGCTACTCATGAAATGGAAAGGCCCATTTACGGTCTCCGAAGTCAGGAATGACGTCGACTATGCCATTGACATAGGTGGAAAGACAAAGGTCTTCCATGTTAACATGCTAAAGAAGTACGAAGAGCGGGAATTCAGTTCTTTGTACGTGTGCGCAATAATGTAGGAGCACCAGCAACGCTCATAACTGTTGTCGACGCCGTAGGCGTTTTGCCTGCGTTCGCACCGAACGCGCGTGGCGTTGGTGGCTGTTGCCGGTGCCTCTGGGGGCGGCTAGGAGGTTTTCGACGAGATCAGAACGGGACACTCATCGTGCAGCGTCGGAAGTCTGCCACCTTCTCGCCTCGCAACGTTTATATATATACAAGTTTCTGTTTGTAGATGTGTGCTTACTCGTGCTTAAGCAACTTCTTCACGTGCAACGCATGCACGCTATATCTACAATATTGGTGCCCTGGACGTGATTCGAACACGCAACCTTCTGATAACTTCGCATAACTGTATTGATCAGTGCATGCTCATGTGTAAGCTGTCAAATGCAAAAGACTCAACGCCGAAGACTGCGGAAGCTGGCCCTAGGGAAAAAATTCAGCATGCTAATAAGGTGGTTGAATAGCTTTAAATTTTGCTGTAGATGTATTGTCGGTGCCTGTGTATATGTGTGCTAGGGAAGGGAAGTGCAGTCGAGGACGGCACAAAACCGAGTGGGGTGATGAAGTTAGGAAATTTGGAGGCGCAAGTTTGAATCAGATAGCGCAAGACGGGTAATCGGAGATCGTAGGGAGAGGCCTTCGTCCTGCAGTGGACATAAATATAGGCTGATGATGATGATGATAATCTGTGCGCAGATTTACCGTTATTTGCCCTAAACGAATCAGTTTTTTTTGCTTGTTTTGTTACACAAACAATATTTTTGTTAATAAGTGTTAGTGTTTACGTATCTATTACTGAACAGTTAGGAAGGAAATGCGGGAAATCCAGAACGTTTATGGGGCATTTTATTGTTGCGGCAGTCCGCGGCTCATGAGTAATTTTTTCTTATACTGGCTGCTCAGCCATTCACATGCATATCTTGTATTATGCAGGTCTGTGCCGTTCACTTCGACCCATCATGCTTCGGAACGAACGACATCGTATACCGACTGGAAGACGGGAAAAGTGGTAGAAGTATCATTGCCTGTGCCACGTCTGCGCCCTGGGTCTGTGCCTAGCGTGTTCCCTGGTGTCCTTCATACCTCTGGAAGGAAAAACAGAGCTCGAGACAAGCGCCAGACATCAAGCGATCCCGACAGGGTGCCTCAGGACTTGCTCGTGCTAGCCAAGAATGCGTTGCATGTATGAAGCGGAGGAAGAACGGCAACACTTTCCAACACAACAAGAAATGAAAGCATGTCTTCAAGCAGCATCAGTGCCAGATCTGGGGACTGTCGTACATACAGAGAGGTGCGCAATGTTCCTGTACATTGTAAACGAGAGTGAACCGTGTTTGAAGGCCTCCCTAACAGTGTTTGACAGCCTCAAACTATCAACGAGTTCCAGTCAAAAGGCTGAGAGAAGGTGCTGTTTCAGGCACAGTAAACGATGCAAGATCCTTGTTTAAAGTTTTGGACAGTCTGTTTATGTTGTCATGTGAGGAAGAAAACTAACACTTGGTAAATGGAATCAGTGTTCTCGTTGAGAAGCTTGAAGGCAACATTCATGCAGAAAAGAAAGAGACTGTGAAGTTTTTTAAGGAACAGCTGCTAACACTTGCTAAAGGGCGTGTCCAGTACAGTTCTCAACTAATGGTACTCTCATGTATTTTGTACACCATATCAGCACATGCGTATAAGTTCTTAAGAAAGATAAGCGGACTGACTTTACCTCACCCGAGCACAATACGAAATGTGTGCTTAGCTTACCAGCTAGCCCCACAGGCAGAGTCTTCAGGGAGCCGTTTTCTACAATATGTCGCACACACATTTAAGCAGCTGCAGCCTCCTGAGACTTGTGTAACGTTGATGTTGGATGAGATTCACATCAAGCCTTTCCTTGACTATAAAGGCGGGAGCATATGTGGTGCTGCTGCTAATTCCAGTGACGCAGCAACATCAGCTCACGTTTTTATGATTGAAAGCCAGCTGACATCATTTAGTGAGGTGGCTTATATTCTTCCAGCGAAAACATAGACGGTTGATGATCTCCATATTATACTCAAGAAGGTTATTTTGCATCTGGAAGAAATTAGGCTTAAGGTTGTGGCAGTTGTCCGCGACAATAATTTGTTGAACAGAAAAGCAATGATGATGTTTAGTGAACCACGCAAACTTCGAATTCTGTATCCGCACCCTGCGGATCCATACCGGCCGCTCTTTTATGTTTTTAACGCAGTGCACTTACTGAAATGCATAAGGAATAACTGGATTAACCAAAAAATGCAGGCACCAACTTCTTCTACCCACACTGTGACCTCTCTAACAACAGCCTACACCGAGACAGCATTAGGAGTGCCTCATTCAAGGATTTGCGAGAGGTATACAGACTAGAATCATCCCAGCTTTTGAAGTGTGAGTATGGGTTAACGTCCAAGGCACTAAATCCCAGCAACTTGGAGCGTCAGAATGTTAAACTTGCATTGCAGGTATTTAGCCCACATGTAGCTGATGCCCTTGTAGCTCACCGTGAGACAATTTCCCTCTTTCATGCGGAAGAAACATCAGACTTTATTAAAATCATCATACGCTGGTGGAGCATCGTAAATGTGAAGACACCGGACAATGGCGTACACCATCGTAATGTCTTTGAGGAGCCAATATCGTGCTTGACAGATGACCCTAAGTGTGTGTTCCTAGATTCCTTCATCACGTGGCTTGATATGTATGGGAGTTCTACAGACATGATACTGGTGGCCTCACTAAAGAGACAGTGAATGCACTGAGGTTGTCTGCACACTCTCTTTTGGAGCTGTCAAAGCACTGCATCAAAGAACTAGGCCACAAGTATGTACTGCTTGGAAAGATACAAACAGACTGCCTAGAAAGCCGCTTTGGCCAGTACCGTCAGATGGCAGGAGGAAACTACCACATATCAATTAGGCAAATTTACGAGACAGAGGGGAGGATTCATTTAAAGAACACTCTGCCAGTAATGAGCTCGGAGGACCTGAAAGGCATCGAAGACACAAGCCCTGTCAGTGGCACTTACAACAACTTTTGCATTATTGTCAGAGATGCCGACCTTGCAGCACTAAGTGCACATATGCCTGTCATAGCATACGTTGGTGGTTATTTCGCCCATGCAGCAATGAAGGTGCTTAAATGTGAAAGCTGCCAAGAAAGCCTAGTTGTCGATGAAGAGGAGGGTGAGCTGGAAAGCGACCCACATTCCTTAATTACTCGATTGAACAGAGGTGGCTTGAAACTGCCGTCCCCGTTTGTTGTTACCGTGGTAGTGCCTACTGAAGTTGTCATCAAAAAGCTCACAGAGGAAAACCACTTTTCTGAATTTTTACAGGCACAGTACCAAAAGAAACTTGTTAGGCAGCTCACTTTACAGTCCCTGCCCCAGTTTCAAGAAGTGACAGAATGTGCAAATGGCCACACATGTGAGCTCCTAGTTCACTAATTGCAAACTGTGCCACGAATGTGTTACTAAATAATTTATGTAAGCTTAGAAATGATCTTCAGCGTGCTGAACAAGAGGAATGCGCGAAGAAAAGGAAGGCACGTATCTTTGTGGACAAGCAGTTATAAATGATTTTTAACATCCGGTTAGACATCAATTTTCTGATGTATGTTCAGTCGAAGTGATATCGTAATGACTGAGATGAAGTGTAACTAAACATTGGAGGTCAAACATCACCAAGTTGCTGCATATAAAGTTGCAATGGCTGTAAGAGAGACTAACTGCAAATAAACATTTGTTCAGTCATCTTGTTGTCTAGTTCGGTTGTTTGATGGAAGGTAGAGTGGCGTTTCGAATATTTGTAAATGTGGTGCAGCCTTCAACACCTGCCGCACATATTGTCGGCATAATAAGGAAAATAAAGTAATAATGGTGCTGTAGTGATTCAAAATTATCTGGTCAACGGCTGCTGTTCACAATTAACCACTATATTAGCCCTGCTGCATAGCCAGCGCTAATTCATGGAATCAAAAACGACGCTTTCATTTTCGGGTCACTGACATAATGAGCGCCACAAAAAAAAAAAACACAGGTCAGCATGAGCACAATGAAAAAAAAAAAACGTTTTGTATGCGCCTACTTCGTCGACCAAAAGAATCGCCCTATTGGTGGGTCACATTTGACAACGAAAAACAATACACAAGAGTGTGAACGCGCCCGAAAATGATACACTGAGTTCACATGACGCTGCAATAGGCCGGATGCCAAATCACTTCGCTTGCTGGTTGTGCGATGTTCGTTGCTGAAAACACAAACCAACTGACATCCACAAATGCCAGGGGCTTTCATTCGTCCTTGACAAAGCCCACGTGATCACGCCTGACCACTAAAACGCACTAAACATGGCAGCGTACAAGCTCAGCGCAACATACCACGGCCGAATACAGCCGCGAGCGCGGCCGGAGAGCCCTCTGCCTCCGCATCGTGACGTAGCCGGCGTCGTGGCACGTGACGCGCAGGCCTGGAAATTTTAGGAGGCGTTGGCCGAGCAGGGCTGCCTCCCAGTTGAACTGGGAGGCAGCCCTGCAGCCCTAACGCCGGTGCTCCTCCTTATAGTAATCGGTGATTTCTTTGAATGAAAGGGCCAGATTGTCTGATTGAAAGTAGGCTTCCAAGGACAGGGAGACAGCCCGGGGAGAGAGTGTGCGGGCGGCCTGATCGGCCTTCTCGTTTCCCTGGTGACTGGGGGCCCAAATCAGGTTACGCGGAGTTGGATCAACGTAAAGGCAGCTAGATTGCAGTATGCGCCGGGCACCCCAGCTCATAAGTCTGACAAGCTCCTCGCGAATAGGTGATTACGTGTTTCGACGTGGTGTTAGTGAGGGCCACAGCGAGTGGCAATCTCCTCCGCATGTGTTGCGCTGTAGGCTTTGAAAGTGAGCCCGTTAACTGTGTTAGTGTTGCGTACGACTGCGGCCGTGTACCACCCCCCGTGGTGTGGGCCGGCAACGTCCACGTAATGCACGTATTGTTGGTGACCTTAGCGTCGCTGCAACGCTTCCGCGCGCGCCTGGCGACGACCACTAGTGTCTTCGCTGGACATGTTGCGGGGAACGGGGTCGAACCCGGAGGGCGCGTCTCCAGGGTTCTGGCACTCTCACCCTTTCCTCAATGTGGTAGTCCTGTTTGATGTGTAACCGGTCCAAGAGGCAGCGATCGGACGGGGTCTGTGCAAGACGCGTGTATTGGTTGACTAAGTGGGCTTCTCGAAGCTCCCGGAAAGTGTTCACCACGGCCAGGGCCAGAAGTCTCTGGTTGGACGTGGCGACCGGGAGGTCGAGAGCCCGCTTCATGACTTTCCGGTGGATGACCTCCAATTGGTCATCATCGTGTTTGCGCAGGTGCAAGTAGGGTGTCGAGTAGGGATTCACTCTCACATACAGCGTACGGCGCGCGGCGACGATTTTATCGCCCATGGAATTGATACAGCACTTCACGGTGACGGCGATGACGACGACAGCAGAAATTCGCCTAGAGTGTCCATATAATTGTTATCGTAATAAAAACAATTTAATAAGAGAAGTGTTTTCTCCTAGCCGCCAGTAAAAATCAGTCCAATGTACGAGCGTCACGCAGTGACCATAAGTAAATCCGAGATACGATGATACTTCGCCATTTTGTGGCTACATAATGCAGCACAAAGGAGCATAAAGTTGCAAAAGGAACAGCGCAACGAGATACCCACATTATATTTATTGAGTCACAACAAAGCTTATATGCATAACTTAGGATACAGCTAGTAGGTGCCTTGCGGTCAAATTTTGCTGTTTGTTTTGCAGAGGGCATTTGGCCACTTGGGTAAAAAAATGACCACCCTACTGCCCACGCAAGCCGAGGAGTTTGCAATCGCACTGGCACTAGCGATCCCGGATTGCCGCACGGTCCTCAGCGGCTCGAAGCCGGCAATAGTCAACTTTGCTACAAACAACGTCCATGGAACCACTGCAAGAGTATGTTCAAGGATAGCAAGACCGGAAACGAACGTTACCGTCAAGTGGTTCCCTGCGCACGCCGGGGAGCTGGACGCGGGCCCGAACCGCAACGAGGAGGCAGATACGGAGGCACACGCGCTAACTAGTCGCGGGTCTCCGTCAACGCATTCCTCGGAGCCGCAACGACCCGATGCCTAAGACGAAGAGTATTCCATCACAACCTACGGCGACGTTCTGCAGTGGTACAGAACGAGCAGACGCCTCTACCCACCGCCTCACCGAGACCTACAACGCAGCGAAGCAGCCACACTACGGCAGTTGCAAGTACAAGCCATATGGACCCCCGTCTGGGCAAAGCACGTTTGCCCGGAGGTATACACCACGGATATATGCCAACACTGCAAGAAGGCGCGCGCCACCCAAAGACACCTCCTCTGGGACTGTGCGCCACCGCCGGGTAACCAAGAAGAAGCAATGCCAACTGCCATCAGCAGCAAGATCATCAGCCGAGAGCCAGGCAACCAAAGAGACGTGGTCCAGCACGTGCTCAGTATTTTGGAACGCCAGCGGCCGAAAGCGGCGCCCCCACGGGTTTGACGCGAGTAGGTTGCTGCTCCGGGACGTTCGAGCACGCTAGTGTCTCGCTTTAATTCCCCTACCCCTTCCCCCCTTTATGCCGGATCGTCAATAAAGTTGTTTCACTCACTCACTCACCACCCTACTGGTGACGCCCAAGTCTGCCCTGTGTCGCTAGAGCCACCGCCCTCGTAGATTTGTTGGGCTCATGCTACAGCTTCGTTCTCCTGCGCTCTCGCTCCCTATAGAGACGGACACGTTCTGACATTGTCAAAAAGGTTCGGCACCGCTCCTTCTTGCAGCTGGAGAGTTTTCCCGTCACTTATGGGTGCAGATGCAGGGCCTCTATCGACGAGAAAGCGCAACATTTCTTGAACAAATTGCACACTTATAGACTTTATACCTGCTAAGGGCCGTGGTTTGAGTTCGATGAATTTGCCTACTATGTCGTAGTCAGCTCTTTCAAACGCGACACTTTCAAACTCCTGCTCGGATTGACAAATGTATTCATGAAGAAAAAATTGCATAGCTTTCACTGGAGGGGCAATGCTAAAGAGACAGCGGAGTTGATGGGCACCTAGCTAGTCGTGGCTTTTTGGCTAGGCTAAGCACTACCAAGTCCTCCCCAGCATTTTAGAGAATTTATCGTGAAGCGCGGCCTCTTCTTCGGGAGTATGAACTATCTTTGAGCGTCCCATGGCTTCTACTGATCGAACGCCACCACGCACGCGCTTACATAGCTGTTGCCTCAAGATCAGCGCATGCGCAGATATAATCGTTATCACGGCGCATGTGCAGATCTCGGCGTGGCGGCGAAAGCCGGTCTCGCGCAGTGTATCCGAGCTGCTGCCTACTTCGCCCGCGTTTCCCCGGCGCGAGCGCAGGAAACGTGGGCGGCGTCTGCAGCAGCTCTGCGCGTTGCCTCGTTGGTGCTGCTACAATTTATTTCTCATTTATTCTTTCCCTCTCCCGAGCATTGCGCGCACCGCGCGCATGCTCTCCTTCCCTCTCCTTAACGTCCTATGTCAAGGCACCATGTGCATGGCAAGGAACAGGAGGCGAGGCCCACGCTGCTCCGCGAGGTGGTTGCTAGGCAACGCAGTGACGTCATAGCTTGGCGAGGTTTTGCGGCAGCAGGCGGCACATTTTACGGTTAGCTGGAACAGCTACGATGAAAGGAAAAAGTGCCGACCAACAGAATGTAACCCCAAGCCACAAATAAAGCCAATGAGGGTTTTTCAGAAAGAAATCTTTGTAATTGAACAAAAATTCATCCTGACTCGGGATGTATTGTAATCCTGGTCAGAGAGTGAAGGTCCGGGATGACTCCCCCGCACCAGGACGAATTCTTTCTCAACTGCAAAACTCTCTTTCTCAGAGAACCAAATAGGCTTTCTTCGTGGCTTGGTGCTACATTCGGGTGGATGGCACTTTTCCATTTCATGAACCTTCCTCCACCTTGTGTGATTTCGCAGAACCGATTTGCCTTATTTATATGCACTATCGAGCTATGTATCTGTGAACGCCAAGCTAGAGGATAAATTTCGCCCCGGTGGCATCATGCGTAGCGGAACAACACCATATGTCTGGACGCGACACCAGTGTGATTGAGTAATGGGTTTCTTTCCCCTCCACAACGATACCATAGTTAAGCGCGTGGGCCGTAGGGATGCTAAGACATAAGTGAAAATAGTATAACATGTTTACGTTACATGCAGTCTGAGCAAATGACTGCCTATGCTGAGAGAACTTGAATACGTTTTATATCAACAGAATAGTGGTCTAAAAGTTTTATTTTTGAGCTAACCTTGTCATTTATTATTATCTGCATACCGAGTGATGTGTGATGTGTACGACATGATGAAAAACTGACTTCATAAACCACCATCAGTCGAGTCCCACCATTAGTAGATAGTGCGAATACCGCACTGCTATATATGAATACTAGCAATCGTTCGGTCACAATCGCGTACAGTCGCGCTAAAAAAATGTCACATTGCCACTTTAGCAATGTCAAGGGCAGAAAATATATAAAGAATGTAGCGAAGCCTTGGAACTCTAAAATGGGTCGTCCGCTCCAGAGCCTTGAAGTGGGTCTCCTTCTCCAGTACCTTCTAGTGGGTCGTTTCCTTCGGCTCTCGAGCGCCGCTCGTGCTGAGAGTCCGTGCTGCGCTTTTTGGACAGTCGCCCTTGCGCTTCTTCATCCAAGGCACGCCATCCAATAAACATCCTTATACATTGATGGAGGTGCTGTACCCTCAAAATCGCTCCGAAGCCCCTTCGATGACCCTGGTGCTTCAATCCCGTGCACTACCATCTGCCATGCCACAAGACGCCTCCCAGCAAACGCCTCTACCCGCACCACCCGCATGTCCCTCGTCAACGCGACCCACCTATCTTCACTGGCGCGGATGTCACCGACGTGAAGGACTGGCTCGCTATCTACGAGCGCATGAGCGTACCCAACAAATTGGACGAGGTAGGAAAATTGAGGAACTCGGTATTTTACCTGGTGGGAGTAGCAAGTCTGTGGTACAACAACCACGAATCTAATTTCCCGACCTGGTCCGCTTTCAAGACTGCCATTATCGACGTGTTTGGCCGCCCTGCTGTTCGTAAGCTACAAGCAGAACAGCGTTTGCGCGAACGAGCTCAGCAGGCCGGGGAATCTTTCACTAGTTACATAGAAGACATTCTGGACTTGTGCAAGGAAATCAACGCGACCATGTCCGAGTTGGATAAGATCAAAAATGTCATGAAAGGCATCGACGACGACGCCTTCACCATGCTCCTCGCCAAAAATCCTCGCATGGTGGCAGAGCTAATAACGCTGTGCCAGAGTTTTGAGGAGCTACTCCGGCAGCGGTCGTTGATCCGTCGGCCGCCAGCACGGGACGCAGATCTCGCTGGCATGTCAACCGTTTCTGATCACACCACCTTGCAGGCAGAAATGAAGACATTTGTGCGCGAATAAATTGCACGCCAGCTCTCTCTGCTGCCCTTTGCTCACCCGCAGCATGTGGAACAGCCATCAACCACACTCCCGCCTCCCCTCCGACGAGTGATTGAACCGGAAATCGCCCTCCGGCACCGGCGCCACTTAGTTACGCTCAAGTTGTCGCTAGGCCGGCCCAAGTAATCTCTGCGGCTGCCCCGTTTAGCTTCGCCGAAGCCGTCGCTGGACCTCCGCTGTTCAAAGCGGTTGTGCCTCCTACGTACCCACCATGCAGCCATATCAGCAGCCGCTACGTCCACCGCGTCCTGAGCCATGGGTGGGACCCTCTCCGGCAAACCGTTCACGCACTTCCGACAACCGTCCCATATGCTTTGCGGGCGGTTACGCCGGCCACGTTGCACGTTTTTGCAATCGCGTGCAGCCGTCTCGAGTCGCATCACCCGTCATTAGCCAGTCCAGCCGCCCTAATTACGAAACACCGCGGCCTGTGTCACCGACGTTCTTCCCAACTCCATCTACCCGCCGTTCACCGTCTCCACGACGTCGCTCATTGTCGCCGATGCGGCCTCGTCAGGTCGCACGAGATCGGGAAAACTAGTCGTCGCAGTCCACGAGGCAAGGGCTGCGACACTATCGAACTGTGAAAGCCCTCAGCAGAGACCATCGAACATAATAGACGTGTTTGTAGACGGTGTTCGCGCATCTGCCCTTATAGACACTGGAGCCGCCGTATCCGTTATGGACGCCAAACTTAGCCGTTTCCTACGGAAAGTGACGACGCAACTTTCGGGGCTGTCCCTTTGTACGGCTAGCGCCCAAAGTATTCACCCAACATCAGTATGCACAGCTCGCGTCGTCATTCGGGACGCCATGTATGCCGTCGAATTCATCATCATTCCTGCATGCTTGCACGACATCATCCTGGGATGGGATTTTCTCTCCCACCACAACGCCGTCATTCGTTGCACACCCGCTGAAATAGAACTCTCGCCGTTCTCAGAGATGACGCCGGCAGACAGACCATCGCTTTCAAACAAGATACTCCTCAGAGACGATACCCAAGTGCCTCCGAACGCGTCAGCGGCTGTGTCAGTGTACTGCGACGGTCTCTGCGACACCATTGCACTCCTTTCGCCATCTGACCGCGTTCGCACTAAGGATTGTTGGTCCCCTTTGCGACCGTGCAAATCACTCACGGTGGCAGTGCTATTTTTGTTAGCAATCCATCCCCATATACTGTCACATTGCTGGGAGGGGAATGTCTCGGCAGAGTGGAACCCCTCGAAGATGCACAAGTTGTGGACGCACCGGATGACACGCACTGACCCAGCTCCTGTACGCTCAGTGCTGTTTCGAAGTCTGATTCACCGCCCGAAGATGTATTTGGCTCCTCCATCGATGAAAACCTTACGCCGGTCCAGCGTTCACAGCTTCTGTGCCTGTTGGAACAATTTCGCCCATCTTTCGATGTCGCGCAGACTTCCCTGGGCCGCACGTCCACTGTCACGCATGGCATCGACACTGGCTCCCAACCACCACTGCGGCAACGTCCATATCGTGTACCTCCTGCAGAGCATCGTGTAATTAACGAGCAAGTCGACGACATGCTTCAACGGGATGTTATTCGACCATCAAACAGTCCCTGGGCGTCTCCGGTCGTTCTTGTTGCGAAGAAGGACGGTTCCGTACGCTTCTGTGTAGACTACCGACGGCTCAACAAGATAAGCCGCAAGGACGTCTATCCGCTGCCACGAATAGACGACGCGATTGACAGCCTCCAAGGAGCTGAATTCTTTTCATCGCTCGATTTGCGCTCAGGGTACTGGCAAGTCCCTATCGCTGAGGACGCTCGACCGAAGACAGCCTTCGTCACGCCCGACGGCTTGTACGAATTCAACGTCACGCCGTTCGGTCTGTGTAATGCGCCCGCGACCTTCGAGCGCATGATGGATACCGTCTTGCGCAACCTGAAATGGCACACGTGCTTGTGCTACCTCGACGACGTCGTCGTTTTCACTCCGGACTTCTCCACGCATCTTCAACGCCTCCAGCATGTTTTGACGCGTTTGAGCAACGCCGGCCTACAGTTGAACCTAAAGAAGTGCTGATTTGCAGCACGGTAGCTGACAATACTGTGCTACGTCGTGTCTAAGGATGGAGTTCTCCCAGATCCTGCCAAGCTACGGGCCGTAGCCGAGTTCTCCAGGCCTACGTCCGTCAAAGAACTGCGCAGTTTCGTAGGACTGTGTTCCTACTTTCGACGTTTCATTCGAAACTTCGCCACTATTATATCGCCACTGACGAAGCTCCTTGGCAGTAAGGGGCCCCTCGACTCGTGGTCGTCAGTGTGCGAGGACGCGTTCGTAAAGCTCCGCCGTTTGTTGACGTCTCCGCCCATACTACGCCACTACGACCCTATGGCCCCTACAGAGGTACACACGGACGCCAGCGGTGTTGGCCTTGGCGCTGTCCTTGCGCAGTGCAAACCAGGGTTCCCTGAATATGTCGTGGTGCATGCAAGTCGTACGCTTACTAAAGCCGAGGCCAACTACACCGTCTCCTAAAAAGAATGCCTGGCGATCATCTGGGCCCTAACGAAGTTTCGCCCTTATTTGTATGGTCGCCCGTTCGATGTCGTTACTGACCACCGTGCACTATGCTGGCTGTCGTCATTGAGGCATCCCTCAAGCCATCTCGCCCGTTGGGCCCTTGGTCTGCAGGACTACGACATCCGCGTGCTCTATCGCAACGGACGCCAAGATGCCGACGCCGGCGCCCTCTCGCGCTCCCCCTTACCCGACGACAACGCCCGCTGCTGAGGAACTCAGCTGGCCGTTTCTTCCATCAACCTTCACACCATCGCTACAGAACAGCGCAAGCACCAATGGATTGTCTCGCTGATAGACTTGCTCACTGATCCGTCGGCAACGCCACCCACTCGCGCATTGCGTCGTCAAGCCCACCATTTCGCCATTCGCGACGAGCTACTTCACCGACGCAATTACAGCGCCGACGGCCGCCAGTGGTTACTGGTAGTACCCCGCAGTCTCCGTTCTAAAATATGCGAATCGTTCCACTCTGATCCGCAGTGTACACACTCTGGGGTATACAAAACTTACCACCGAATTCGACAACGGTACTTTTAGCGAGGAATGTACCGGTACATGCAGAAATTTGTTCGCTCCTGCCTCGATTATCAGCGCAGGAAAACTTCGCCCAACATCTCGCCAGCAGGTGTACAACCTTTACCATGACCTAACTGGCCGTTTGGGCGCGTTGCCGTCGATTTATACGGACCTCTTCCTCTGACGACGGCTGGTAACCGCTGGGTCATCGCCGCTGTTGATCATCTCACGTGATACGCCGAAACTGCCGCCCTTCCAGCGGCTACAGCACGAGATGTTGCCTCCTTCCTGCCCCACCGATTCATACTGCGTCACGGCTCACCCCAGGAGCTACTCAGCGATCGAGGGTGTGTCTTCTTGTCAGAAGTCATCGAAGCCATTCTCAAAGAGTGTCACGTCGTTCACCGCAAAACTACTGCTTACCACCCACAGACAAATGGTCTCACAGAGCGATTTGACCGCACGCCCGGCGACATGCTCTCAATGTAAATCGCCGCCGACCGCACCAATTGGGATGCCATTCTGCCCTTCGTCACCTACGCCTACAATACCGCCCCTCAGAGTACTACTGGCTTCTCACCGTTCTTCTTATTGTACGGCCGCCACCCGTCGCACACGATCCTTCCATACAAGCCAGACACGTCTGAGTATACACCTATAGCTGCCACAGCCAGGCATCCTGAAGAGTGTCGCGACCTTGCCCGGACCTTTACTACGAATGAACAAGAGCGACAGAAGAGCATTCACGGTGACACCACCACTTCTGCGCCCACGTTTTTCCCTGGGGCGCTCGTCTGCCTCTCAGTCCCTATCACCGCAACTGGACTCTTCGAAACTAATGCCCAAATACGAAGGCCCCTACCGTGTCGTCGAACGCACGTCCCCAGTAAATTACCTCATCGAACCCGTTGGAACATCTTCGGACATGCGCCGTCGAGGGCGCGACATCGTCAATGTGGAGCGCCTCAACATATACCATGACCATGGTATATGTTGACAACCTGTTAAGTCGCCGGGCGGCTCCCTTTTCACACCCGGGGTAATTGTAGCGAAGCGTTGAAACTCTGAAGTGGGTCGTCCGCTCCAGCGCCTTGAAGTGGGTCTCCTTCTCCAGTACCTTCTAGTGCGTCGTTTCCTTCGGCTCTCGAGCGCCGCTCGTGCTGAGAGTCCGTGCTGCGCTTTTTGGACAGTCGCCCGTGCACTGCTTCAAGTGCCCTCCAATAAACATCCTTATAAGAAATAGAACAGGAAATCTGAGGGACCCGCCACTAGCTCTGTCGGATTGTGGCACGTTTATTTTTCTGCTATATTTTCCGCTCACACAATGTGTAAATCACCTCTATCTGTAAAAACTAGATTCCGCACGTTGTGGCGTTCAATGTAGGACCGAGCATTGATTTTGGAAGCATAACACTGGAATTTGAAATAGTGATGTGAAAAACGCATGTTAATAATGAAGTTACCAAAAGCGTAGGGTAAGAAAGAAAGGGTTTGTGATATTCTTAGTGTACTGAATATGCACTGTGTAGGAGATATATTCAGGTTAAATTGCTATTCTTGAAACATGTTATGGGGATTACACTTTCTATTTCATGAGAGTACTGTCATTTCTGATCTTGCCTTCGTCATTTCGAAAAGTAATTATTAGGCAAACCTCAATTATTTGTTGAAAGGTACGAATGGAAAAGCTTCATAAGGAGCTTGGCATTCAGGTGTCCTAAGCAGCATCATAAGCAAACTTGAAAGGTGAAAATGCCAAACCCATAGATTTTGAAATAACCACGCTTTCGTAAAAAACTACATAAACGCGACTAAATTAGACGTCCACGCAACGTTCTTACTTTTTTGTTTGATAATTCCGCTACATAACACACCATTACGACTTCAAAAACAGGCATGCATTCTAACTTTTGCGAAGGTCCTGTATTATCTCATTCAGAAACAGGAGCATTTGGCAAAGTAAGGTGCTTTCAAAGTTAATTTCAGGACCTTGTAAAAATGTCACCAAACACAGTATTATAAACATTACGGAATTGATGCCTGAAACAACGTTCATGCATTAAAACTAATTATGATTAGCTGTATATTACCCTGCTTTAACGATAATAAAACCTACGAATTCATGCAGTTGGATGTAGATATTGTAAAGATAAGGCTATTTTCCTTACTGTTAAAAGTTGGTCGAAGGTAACTGCGTAAGCACCAGACGCAACTGAGAGAACCACGAGATACGCTTTTAGTCGAAGCATGACAATTTTTGCAGGTCGCCAGCAAAGAAAGCGTGGTGAACTGCGACATATTAATATAAGCGAGGTGGCTCCGTGCAGTAGAGAACATTCCTATTCATTATTGTTCATTGTGTTTTCTCGTTGTGTTGCGCAGTTGAACCATTACAGAATGAGCTTGACTTCCAGTTTGCCGCTGAACATGTAACCTATATAAGCGCGGTCTTTTGTGTCTTCGTCAGACGCCTATTTCATGGTTGTAAAGTGAACTGCCTTTTTTTTCAGTGCTGTTTGCAGCACTTCTTTTTTTAGCCAGTTTTGGATATCTAAAAGTAGTCGGACGTCTTAGTACACCCTGTATTCTTTTATTTTTTCCCAATTAAAATCAGTTGGCAGGCAATCAATCGGCTTTTTTACGAGCAGTGTTGATAAGGCCATTACTCGTACTTTTAGGTCATTAAATCCGCAGGCGGACAATCAGGTGCACAGAAACCAACAGGTCTCTATGGGACAAAGAACACGTTAGCCGGGTAATTACCAACACACGTGAAGTACATTAGTATTTACAGAATATGAGAGTTAAGTTAAGCGGAAATACGCAGGGTGCAGGAACGTTTAACAGCCAGAAACTTGTCAACCACACGAATGTACCACGAAACTTCGTGCAACACTCGGTGGATGCCAGTTTTTTTTTTTTTTTCATGAATCTTCCTCAACTTCGAAGAACTTCGCAGAACTGAATTGCCATATTATGCGTCCCTGTGCGTCGAGTTATCCAATAAGTCGACGTCGCTTTGCAATATGCTAACCTCCAAGTTGGCGCAGATTGTTGAGAAACCAACCATGATAGTTTTTGGTCGCGGGTTTGACCCCAGTACTAGGACAATTTTCTCTTGAACTGGGGAGCGTTTTTTTTTTTATCTCCACAAAGAATTCTTTGTAGCTTAACACTACGGCTTGATGGCCGAAGAACAGCGCTTCAAGACGGGATACAAGGGAAGAACTGCACACACACAATGACTGACGATTCCTCTAAGGGATGACGATTGCGCAACGGTGACAGAGTGACGACAACTTAATAAGGAGAGTGGGAACAGGACAGTTGCGTCACGAGCACGGTATGACGACAACGAGATGACGAAGCTAGATTCACGGCATTGGCATGATGCAATGATGATAATGGCGTGGCATAATGGCATCCCCGTTGTCTGAAGACAGCAGGATTACAATAGAAATGCGAAAAAGAAATGACATTCATGGATCTACAAAGCCGGTAGGATGACGGCGGCATGACGACAATTGGATGACATTACTAAGCGATAGCGATTGTAGAACGACATCGTGATGATGACGACTGGGTAGAGACGATGGCTGACAACGACGGCATGATGGGAGGCGAATGTCGAAGTTAGAATGACGACAATGGACCGACCGGGACGACGTCACAACGACGGCATGGCAACGAATGCTTGACGACGACTGTATGACGGCGAGTCAATGACGATGGCATCATAACGGTATGAGAACAATGGGATGAAGATGACTGTATGACGACATTGGCGTGCCGAGGACTGTATTATGAGCCTGCGTGATGAAGATAGCGTGATAGTCATGGCGTGACGACGACAGCATAACGTGAGTTTGGTGATGACGCTAGAATGACGACAATGGCACATACGCGATGGCTTGTCAACGGTCAGACGAAGAATGCATGAGTGCACAATATAGACTGTCGGGAAACGACCCAATGACGGCAATAACATCATGACGGTGGCACAAACATGGCTGAAAGACGACCACATTAATACTACTGAATAACAAAGCCTTCACATCGATGGCATGATGAAGGTAGGATGACGTCCACGAGATAACCACAATAGTATGATCATAGCGGTGTGACGACGATGAAGTAATGACGAAGGCATGAAAAGAGTCAGCTGATGAAACTAGAATGACGACAATCGAACGGCTGCGACGGCACCTAGACAACAATTCGCAACGTATGCATGACGATGACAGCATCGAAAGAATTGTATGACAACGATTGTCTGACGACAACGCGGTGACGACGACGGCATGACGAAGCGAGAATGACGACAATGGAACAGCCACGAATATTTGTACAGCTGGTCATTTTCCATACTCATGGAAAGAAGCTATTGGTATGCTGGTTTTCAAACAGGGTAAAAATCCCAGTTCAGTGACAAGTTATCGCCCCATTGGGCTTAAAGTTGTCTCAGCAATCTTTCTAAAAAATAAGCAATCGTCGCGTTTTACATAATCTTGAATCAAACGAAATGCTTGATCCATATCAGTGTGGATATCGAGAAGGCTGATCAACAAGTGACCATCTCTTGCGTGTCGAGGTTGCCATTATTCGTTTACTTTTGTCCATAAAGACTTCTTTTTATAGGCATTTCTTGACATGGAAAAAGTTTGGGACACCACGAGCCACTATTGAATCCTTCGAGACCAGGCACAGATGGGTATTGGGGGGAACATGATAAATAATATAGAGGGCTAGCTTTACAAACGAACATCCCGTGATAAAGTAGGCAACACATTCTCACATCTATTTACGCAGGAAACTGGGGTACCCAGGGAATTCCGGGGTCTTTATTGTGAAGATGAACACGCTGCCTTACTCACTCCCGCCAGCCATTTTCTACTGTCTATGTAGACGACGTACATTGCTTTTTAATCACGTAACCTGGCAGTCTGCGAGTGGCAAGCCCAAGTTGGTCTTAAAAAAGTATCGATATGGGCAGACGGAAATGGGTTCAAGGTCAATGCACATAAAAGCTCATGTGCCCGTTTTTTAAAAAAGCCAGGACATCTCCCTGATCGCGCTATCGAACTTCAAGGACAGCACTTATTTGTGAACAATGAACATACATTCTTGAGCGTAATACTTGATTCGAAACAAAGTTTCATCCTCCACAGCCAATACCTCATGTCAAGTGCCTGGAAACAATGAACATACTGAATATTCTTTTGCACTCAAACAGGGGCAGCGACAGAAAATGTTTAATGGATATCGACAAGATTCTTATAGGATCGCGTTTAGACTACGAGGCTGTAGTGTATCATTCTGTAACACCGAGTGTCCTAACAATGTTTCATACTGTTCATCATTTAGGCATCCGCCTGACCACAGGAGGCATCAGAACAAGCCCGGTGCAAAGCGTCTATGTAGAATCAAATAAGTGGTCACTCCAACTCCAAAGGTCGTACTACAGTTTCATGTTTTCCAGAAAAGAAAGTATAACCATGAACATTATTGTAACAATACCGGCAAACGATATTCGTTGTGTCACACTCTTTCACAATCATCCAATACTGAAAGAACGCTTTTCATTGCGTGCGAGGAACCTCAACGAACAAGTGGCTGTAGCAATTCTTGAAAATTCTCTAATGGCTCTAGCCAAGCCAGTATACCACTACGGCTTGGTAGCTGATACAGTGTTACACGTCTTGTGTCGAAGTTACAAAGAATGCTTTAGAAATACGCATAAAAATGCACTTCGTACAACTTCAGTCAAAATACTGGTGCCCAGGAATTTTACACTGATGCATCAAAGTCAGAGACAGACAGACAATGAACTTTTATTGTGGTCGTGAGGAACTAACCGGCGGAGACCCGTTGGGGCCCCCGGCTCGCCGCTGGCTGCTCCCATGTCGGAATCGGGAGGCCAAGCCTCTCCGCTCTTTCACGGGCCCTCTTGACGGTCATGGACTGGAGCTTCGGTTCCATACTAGAGATGGCCTCGTCCCAGTCCTGTTCGTTGGTGAGTGACGTATCCCGTAAGGCAGGACACTGCCAGAGCATCTGTGCTAGAGTGCTAAAGTCCTCCCCACAATCCGGGCGCTGTGGGTCAATTTCTGTGTTCATCCTGCTTAGGAAACCTCGCGAGGTATACGACCTTGTCTGAAGCATCCTAAGCGTGATCGATTGAGATCTACAGAAGTTTGGGTGTAGAGGCGGGAAGCGCCTGCGTTCCTCTTTATAGTGGGATACGATCTCATGGAAGGTTAATAAGGGGTCGCTGTGGCCGAGTTCCTCCGGATCCAATGAAGCCCCACCACCGTCGCGGCGCGTGAATTCTCGCGCACGTCGGTGAGCGATCTCATTGGGGTTCTGCGGCCCGGCAGCACGTTGTCGCCCATGAGAGCGGGGAACCACGCAATGTAATGCACGGGGTCAGAATTGGTTCTGGACTTGCTTTTCAGAAGCGCCTCCACCTGTCTCGCAACCATTCCCGAAGCGAAAGCCCTGACGACCGCGCATGAGTCAGTGTAAATATACGGCCTTTTAGAATCCTGCATCGCCAGCTCATAGCCTCCTCAATAAACTCTGTGCCTGTCAAGATGCCGAGACAACAATAGGGAGGTGCCGTCGGCAGAGTTGCAAACTGCCGCCGCTCATTTCGCTGAGGGCGCCACCAACGTAGAGTGCCGCCGCGTCTCCCGTCTGCGCGGCGGGCGCGACGCCGACTGTTTTAATTACTGCGATGGTGGAACAACGATCCACTGGGTGACCAGAGCCTTCTTTGTAACGCTGTAGAACACCATAGTGGTGGCTCGAATACAGTATGTGAAAGTGCGAGCGCGGTTGCAGCCACTGTAGCGTCAAAGCGGATTGCGCGTCGCACGTAGCAAAAAAAAAAAAAAACGAAAAAAAAACGCGAGTTTGTTTATTGTGGTTAATACGCCCTTAGTTACCGTAGTAAAGTGCAGAAAGGACGCAAGTCGGCAAGCTTTCTTACAGCTCTATATTGTCAAAAACTGTTTGCGACGCTGCTCTATAGTGAGCCGTCCTTCTTATATTCTTCTTCCTTCATTCTTATAGTGAGCCGTCCTTCGGGCCTCGGCGCACGTAAGGTCTCTGGGTTTTAAAGCAAAAAAATATCTAGGGACTTTAGGCGCACGTCAGCCGCATACTATTTTTACGACTTTCAGACAAGTTTTCCCCAAGTTTTTTTGCATCAGATGAGCGTTGTGGCCGACGTGAATATTCATACCCAGAAACCTTTGCACTTTCTACCACGTCCGTGTGCCTTGGCGACGAGGAAAAATAGAAACAAGTATTTAAGGACCTAGAAAAAGTCCCGCATGCCTTGAATAAGCAAGATGCGAGCAAATATTTTATTGCAAACGCTTTGTTGAACAATGCATGCAGCTCAGACATACAAAATCCCGTGGGCGCTTCTGTCACTATATGCGTTGCTCGAAGTTACATGTATCCACGTGAAGAAGTTCATGGTGCTTTACCCGCACATGATGCCTGTGAACCAGCGTGGCCTCTTCTAATGTTTTTGACATGATCGAACGTCAAAAGCATCAAGCAATCACGGTCGCTCAGTGCATAAGCTCAGGTCCACGATCACCCAAGAAGGATTAAAATGGGTGGACCGTACCAACGCTCCTAGGTTTGACCGCAATGCGTCGACAAAAACAATGCACTCGACAATGCACCCAACTCTCCGTAACGGAGAGACGGAGACGCGGGCATACGGCAGGAGTAATGAGCTGGATGGATGGATTGATGAGGCTGAACCCTTTAAACCGGGCGGTGGCATACGCCACCTAGCCATGACTATTAACATATTTTGTACTTTGTGGTGGGTGAAATTTCGCCCCTGCCTTGATTTTATCCACCAATCAGATAACCTCTGTTTGGTTATTTCTACCCGCTTAAAGTCTATTTTGCCTTCACTGTCCCTAACCCCCAATGCTTTGAAAAAATCAGCCCCGTTGCCTTGCACTGTAGGGTTAAGCCCTTTACAGAAAAGTATGAGGTGTTCAGCCGTTTCCTCTTCTTCTCCACACGCACAGCACAGCGTGTCTATACCTTGGTACTTGACTCGGTACAGCTTAGTCCGCAATACTCCCGTCCTGGCTTCAAACAACAAAGAGCTTCCCCTAGAAATATCGTAGATATTTGCTTTGGCAATTTCTTGCTTAAAAGTTCGGTATGTTCCCAGTGCTGATTTCGTCTGCATCCCTGTTTTCCACAGACCCCTCTCTGTTTCCTTAACATTTTTCGTAACCCCTGTTTCCGGGTTTGCACCCCTCCTGCAGTCCAAATATTTGATTGACAGTTTTCTGGTCAGCTTCCTCCATTTTGTATCAACATTCCTCATGTACAAATAACTGAAAACTCTCCTTGCCCACCGCTTTTCTGCCATTTCTCTCAATCGCTCCTCAAATTCTATCTTGCTGCTGGCTTCCCTGCCCTCGAATGACGTCCATCCCATGTCACCCTGTACCCCCTGATTTGGTGTATTTCCGTGTGCTCCCAGAGCCAGTCTACCTACCCCTCGCTGCTTAACTTCCAACCTTGCTCGAACCTCTGATCTCATGCACAGGACCGCATTGCCGAAAGTCAAACTAGGGACCATCACCCCTTTCCAAATCCCTCTCACCACTTCGTACCTATTGTAATTCCGCAGTGCCCTATTTTTCATCACAGCTGCATTTCTGATACCTTTAGCCATAACATATTTTTCATGTTCCGTTAGGTACTCAGCCCCATTGTTTATCCACACTCCAAGATACTTGTACTTATCCACCACCTCCAGCGTAACCTCCTGTATCCTATGCTCGCTGCTCTGATTATCATTAAAAGTCATGACTGCCGATTTTTCTTTACTAAACTTCAAACATAAGCTATCTCCCTCTTTACCACAGATGTCCATTAATCTCTGCAAGTCTTCCTAGCTGTCAGCCATAAGTACAACGGCTGACAGCTAGTCTACGTCGGTCTACTAGTCTGCGTCGGTGGGGCCATCTAAGCTAAGCTAGTCTACGTCGGTGGCGCTATCTCTCGGTGGTAACGACCAATAGGGAGAGGGAAAAGCGACGGCCGATCGAGCGCCGTTTGACAGGCACAGAGTTATCGAGGCGGCTATGGCCAGCTCAACCGCCACCTGCTCTGCCACGTAGGCCGTGACAGCGCCTACCGAGGCCGCAGATACGAGCTCGCCCTTCTCGCTGACGGCCGTGACCGCGAATTTACCGGAGCGCCCATATTGAGCTGCGTCCACGAAGGTTAAAATCGTCCTGGCACGAGCTGCTCGCCAGCCCGCATTATGCTCTGGGTGAACGTTTCTAGGGAAGGGACCGATGACGTAGGTCCCTCTGGATTTCTCTTCCAGCTGAACCGCCTCACTGTGACTCTAACGCGGCCGCATGCCCGCCGCTTCCAAGAGGCGCTGGAGCCCGAAAGCCTCGTGATCTGCGCCGCTTGTTGCGCCTCTATTAGTTCGAGGGTGGTGTTATGAACGCCGAGCTGCATTAGCCTGTCCGTGCTCGCCTTGACCGGAGTACCCAGTACCTTCTTGACGCTTTTCCGCATCAACGTGTCAAGCTTGTCCCTTTCAGTCTTAGTCCACTGCAGGGCCGAGACCACATAGTTGATGTGGCTCATAAGAAAAGCGTGATGCGCCCTAAGTAGGTTGTCGTCGCCTAGGCCCCCCTTCTTATTGGAGACTCTCATGATTAATCGAGAATATTCTTGGTTTTGGCGGTCAGATGCGCAATGGTTTTGGCATTACAACCGGTGGCATCAAGCAACAATCCTAGCATTCTGATCGAATTCACCCTGGGGATCTTCTGGCCGTCCCGCGTGTACACATCTATGGGGTACTGCTCAAGTGGCACGAGCCCCCGAACCCCCTGCCTTGCCGGTCTGTATAACATGAGCTCTGACTTGTTCGGGGAGAGTCGGAGACCCGTCTCCTCCAGGAAAGACTCGGTCACGTCCAAGGCCTCCTGGAGCGCCTGTTCCACGGCCGCCTCCGAACCTCCCGGCCACCAGATCGTAATGTCTTCGGCGTATAGCGCGTGTCCCATATTTGGTACGGCGGCCAGCCGCTTCGAGAACCCCTGCATTGCAATGTTAAACAGGAGGGGCGGGATCACCGCCCCTTGTGGCGTGCCTCTGTTTCCTAGCACGAATGGTTCTGATTTGGTCTGCCCCACCTTGACGACCGCCGTCCTGCCCCTCAGAAAGGACTCCACAAATGCGAAAAATCTAGCTCCCAAGTTCAATGCCGAAATCTCACTTAAGATGAAGTCGTGCGACACGGTGTAGAACGCTTTGGACAAGTCTAGTGCAAGGATGCCCCTGACGTCTATAGTCCTGTTGTCAATAACCTGTCTTTTAAGCAGTAGCATAACGTCCTGCGTAGAAAGTGATGGTCTGAACCCTACCATATTGTACTGGAACAAACCCTCGCGCTCGATGTGTTTTGAGATCCTGTTGTGTATAACGTGCTCGGCAACCTTACCTAAACATGACGTGAGCGAAATGGGCCAGAGGTTGTACAGGCTTGGGGGCTTTCCAGGCTTAGGAATCAGTACAACCGTCGCCTGCTTCCACGAGTCCGGAACATTACCTTCCTCCCATACCTTGTTGATTTCCTTCGCAATGGTGCTAAGGGACCGGTCGTCCAGGTTCCTCAAGACCCGGTTGGTTATGCCATCCGACCCAGGGGCTGACCTGCCATTGAGATTGTGGAGGACCTCCCTGATATCTGCCTCCGAAAACGGATCATTGTGCTTTTGGGCGTCCTTACCCATGTATTGAGGGCATTCTCGTAGTTCATCCTCATCTATCGGAAGATATTTCCTTGCCAGATCTCGGAGAAAAGACGTGTCAGAATGACCCCCGTCTTTTTGATTATACACTAGTCTATCTACGGCGAGCCTCTGATTACCCTTGGTTTGTTTATCATCGAGAAGGTGCTTAAGAAGGTTCCATTTTCCCCCCGTGCGCATTCGCCCATTTGCTGCCGAGCAGGCTTCGTTCCATTGTTGTCTATTGAGCTGCAGACAGTGTGCCTCTATGCTGCGATTTAGCTCCGCGATCCTTTTTCCCAGCTTCCGTTTTAGCCTTTGCATTTTTCACCTCTCCAACACAGACCTCTTGGCCTCCAAGAGATGTGCCTGCATCCTGGGGGTCTCGAGGTCCCTGGATAATTCCTTGGTGGCCCTTTCAACGTCTTTCTTGACCTGCGAGAGTAGATGTTCCAGTGCACCATACTCCGACTCATCCTCGTCCCGTATCTTTCGGAAGAGATCCCAATCAACGTACTTTGATATCCTAAGCGGGGCCGCTCTGATCCTGATTGATAACGCTACAATGTGATGGTAGCTCCCTAGATTTTCCTGCAAGTTAGTCCAGGCTGCGTCAATGTTTCTAAGAAAGGCCAAATCTGGCATCGTGTCCCTCGAGACCGAGGTGCCTATCCTCGTCGGAAAGCGGGGGCCCGCCACTAGGGTCAACGCGCAGTCTTCTGCCGTGCTAACTTAAATCCCTTCGCCGTTTGTCTACCATACCCCCAGGCCATGAGCGGGCCATTGAAGTCCCCTGCCACTATCAGAGGGCTGTCACCCGCTATGGCGACTGCCCTGCCTAGGAGTCCGCGAAAACTCTGCCTCTGATCTGTCGGAGGGCTGTACACATTGAGGAGGAATATGCTCTGTTTGATCTTGCCACTAGGGATTAACTCAACCAGCTGCGCGTCCAATCTAGTGCTGGCATCAGCTCTGCCTACTGTGATCTCGTGCTCCTGGAAGGCATTTGCCTTCTTAACCATAGTGACTACCCCTCTCCTACGGTCTCCTCTCGGCGAGACAACGCGGTAACCCGAGAAGGTTACCTCCTCACAAAGGGTCTCCTGTAGGAGCTGGACGTGCGGTTTGTCCGCTTGTGCTTTCACAAACTGCAGTAGCGCGGCCTTGCGCCTGTGGAAGCTAGCACAGTTCCATTTCCACACAAATGATTTGTCCGTGTTGACCGCCATTTTGACTTTATTAAGTTAGTATCCCCTTGAGCGTGGTGCACTTGCCCAACGCTTCGGAATTCTGCTGTGTTTTATTAACCTTACCGGCCACCTTCAGTCTGCTTACGTCAGCTACTTTAGCCTCCATTATCCTCATTCTGCGGTTGAGGGTAGCAATGGCGTCAGACTGTTTCTTTATGGTCTCGGATTGCTGCTCGATAGCTCCCGACTGTGTCCTAATCGCGTCCGCTAATCGATCGAGGAGTTCCGCAAGCGACCCTTTCGCGATGGTCGCGGCGGGGGTGGAAGAGGACGCGGGCGCCTCCTCCATCAGCTCCGCCGCAGCCTCGGTCGACTCTGGAGGGGGCGCCGTACGCTTTACCTGACCTAGCACTTGTTTTAGTGGGGGTGCGGGCGACGTACTGCCATGACCGTTCTGTGCTTTCCGAATCAATTCGAGGTCTGCCCTCAACTTACGCATTTCCTCCTTGAGCTGCGCGTTTTCCTGCTTTAAAGCCGTGAGACGCGGATCCTCCGTCTGCTCTGGCAGTGTACCATGTGTTACATTCTTTCCAGTCGCTGTCTCCGTGACATTGTCCACCCAAGTAGGCCCCTCCTGGATGCGAACACTAAAGCACGAGCGCCCCCGGGAACGGGAGCGCTCTCTGCTGACGGGGTGCCCCCTGGATCGGGAGAGCACTGGATCGGGAGTGCCCTCTCGTTGCCGACTGGCCCCGGGAAGCGTGTTTCTATTTGCGCACAAGCCGAGTGCTCGACCACTGGCGCCTCCATGCGACGCTCGCGCGTACCGTGTTTCTAGGTGGTTTCTTTCGCCGAGGGCGCTTGAACGCAATCATATAGTTCGCATGAATGCAAGCTTTGGAAGCGTGGCTGTATGGCCTAGTGGCTACGACATCTGAAGCATCTCCCGCCTTATGTGGTAAGCAATTTAAGTATGCCTGGTGCTCTTCGAGGGTACCTAAGGGAAGTAGTTGCCAGTGTCTGTTTGCTATCCGTACGTTTTTCCAGGCGCACCGCTGCTATATCCAGGCGTTTCTCCTGTCAGTCTCGATAGGGAACCTAAACGTTCGCACTTTCGAAAGGAGGTTGGTTCCTGAGCGAAGGCTGCACCCTGACACGACACAACACGAACCCATCCTTGAGCGTTTCACAGGTGATATGTACGATGCGGAATGCATTTTCAAGCCAACAACAACAGCCAGCAAAACACCGTTGAGGAGTGAACGTAATGAAAACAATCGATGCTCCAGAGAGCCACTCGCCGTCACGCAACACACTGAATGCCACAAGTCACACTTATATCGATATACCCGAAAAATAACACAGAATATGCACAGGACGAGCGCGCGAGCGAACAAGTACCAGCAAAAACGAGCAAAAGGAACCGCTACCGGAAGTTTCCTAAGGGCGCCGGATGCCGGCGCACAGCGTTGCCAGGGCGGGGTGGGCGCCGGGGTGGGCGCTATACGTGAGTGTACGGCGATTGCTTCTCGCCACGTATGTTCAGTTTCCATAGCGCACTCATAATGATTTGCTAGCCATTTTTTGACAATGAACTGCGGGATTTGGCCTTCAGCTAGTGTACCTGCGCTGTAATATGTGTTTGTCTGTTCAACGCGTGCTGCGTGCTTGGACGAACACTCCGTTTGCCAAAGACATTCCGGTTTTGTTGCGGCCCAACGCATTGAGCATATCACGAGAGACGGTTGATGTCATTCTCAAGAAACTAGGGGCGCTATAACGTAAAATGATTCCAAACTGTTTTGATTCCAATTTCTGCAATCAGCCTCCACGTTTGGTCAAAACATTTTCGGGCCACTCCCAACTTCGCCTGTCTGTCACGCGACGTCACGAAAACCGTGATAGCTCCCCATCTGATATAACCTGTACACTCTGATTATGCATGATTAAACCGCACGAAAGAAAAATAATCATTCCTGATTCGACGTCTTTTCACCATAAGTCCTCTGCTATTGGTCCAATGTTTTCTGGCTACGCTCACTTCGCCTGTCTGTCACGCGACCTCACAAAACCGCGAAAACTCACCACGTCTATGTGGCGTGTACGCGAAAACAAACGCATGAATATGCCGAGCAAAACTGAAATTTTTTCTGAATAGCCACATACTGCCCCGTTCCGAAAGATAGAAGATGGTTGCCCGCCGATCGCTCAGACCCTCGCTACTCGCACCTGCCGGTGAGCATGTATTTATTTGCGCATTATAAACCCTTTTGCGAGGCATTAAAACGTTATCGAGCCCTTTCGGCATGCATAGGACATCGCTTTGCCACCTCTTTCTTGCTGAGGATCCGTTTAGCGGCATTCTTATGCTTCTGTTGCACGCCGCCGCGATTTTCGACCAGCCACCGCAAGCTAAGTAAGGGGAACCGGACCAATCGGAGAAGCCGGCACCACCCTTTTCATGCGGTTATTTATTTTCACTGTGCTGGCTCTGCCCCATCGAAACCCTCTGCACTAGAGCGTGCTCGTCGCCTCTTGTGAGCCAATTAGACAAGAAAAACCGCTGAGTGTAGACAATGTTATTGGTTTTGAAAGCGAACAAAGTTGACCTATAAACGAGGAGAGTGTTTGATTGGGTTGTACAGACAACGCTGCGGGTCACCGCCCGATGCTTGTGTCGGTGGTTACGTAAATTTGACATCAGGAGTTTGGAATCAGAACAGTTTGAAATGATTTTACGTTATGGAGCCCCAGGTGGTCACAGCGGTACGTTATTGCATGCATTGCTTTAGAGGCGTTGCAGCAAGATGTAGTCTGGAATGCCTGATACAAGGGCGCAGAAAATTATTGAGCAAAACAAAATTACGTAGTCTTGTGCTGCAGTACGGACCTTGGTATAATTTTATTGCGATAGCAATTATATGGACACTCAAAAGCAGATTTCTGCCGTCGGCGTCGCCGTCGCCGTCGCCGTGAGGTTCCGTATGACGTCATTTGGAGATGAAATCGTCGCCGCGCGCCGAACGCTGTATGTGCGAGTGAAAGGGCGCGAGGGGCGCGTCTTTCACGGGGAGTGAACGCACGGCGGAGAACAAACGCGCGTTCTGCGCCGTGCTCGCTTAAGGGCTGCAGAAGTAGGCGTCTCTTTTCTCCTTTACAATCACCATATATGTAGAGCAAACGCGCCTTCTTCGGACGCGCGAGAGGCCGTGGGGGAGGGGGAGGGAAGGGAGGCGACGTTTAGCTGCGGCACCAAGTGCCTATTTATATCAGAGGCTCCAGCAACAGTCACCAACGCCGCACGCATTTTGAGCTAACGCGGGCAAAACGCCGATGGCGTCGACAACAGTTCTGCGTGTTGTTGCTACCAAAGCCGCTCACCTTACTTCGTATGACATTGCTGTGTTGCTATCGCATTCATTGCTTCGCCCTTAGGGCGAAACTGTGACATTTTTCATTAAAATGGATTACTTCTACCGTGACGCAACTCGCCCCTGCATGTTAGTCGGTTTAGCGTAACCCTTTGCTTCCTTGCTCCTACCGTGGGTAGCGTGCACATTCCCCGGGCTAGATTCGTCGATGATAATTATTGGTATCGCGTAACAAAGGCGACCACTTTTTCTTAGATCATCGTTTACAATATATTATGCTCTGTAAGCGGGTCATGCCTATTCAAAATTAAAACAAGGAAATTTATAAGTTTAGGTTTGCTGGGAACTATACCGAGTAAGTTGCTGGAGCGCTAAACACACATGAAAAGGCAGGGGGGAGGGAAGAGATGTATACACGCGAAATGTTTACAAGATATTGTGCGTTTTTTTAAGACACCACTTTTATTATGACGCAGATAAAATAATATTTTGCGAGTGGTCTCCGGTAGTTGAAAAGTGCGTTGAATAGAAATTATGTTACCTAACAAACCTCATTTTTTACTAATTAGAAAGTGGTAATGAGATTTATTTGCACGAAAATAACGCAAAGCATGCTTGGCAATATAGCAACGATACCTTGTGGGGCTCCACTAATGTTCAACGTAAACCGCTTCTTGGTAAAATAACGATACTTTTGTTGTCTGAAAAAATGTCACAGTTTCGCCCTAAGGGCGAAGCAATGAATGCGATAGCAACACAGGAATGTCATACGAAGTAAGGTGAGCGGCTTTGGTAGCAATATGAATTGTAGTAAACATGAGTTGATTAAGTAAGAAGGTGTGCTGCGGCGTAAGTAGACCGACATGAAGAGAGACTCGATGACCATGACAAGGCGCATGTGAAACGGTGGTGTTGATGGGAAACGCTTCCCGTGGGCAGCGCGTGCGAAGGGACATACCTGTAGCGCTGCACTGCCGATCCGGGCGGCATTGCATGTGTAGCGTGCGTTGGAAAATGTGGCCCGACTATTACTAACTGAATGAACAAGCGTGGTGTGAGCGCGCACAAGCAAATATGAAAAGACCACACTGAATGACTGCACACAACGACTGTCAAAACGCTGGCAGCAAGAGCATATGCCGTAGCGGGCGAACGTACGTGTGGTCTGTCGCTTCAACGGAAACTGAGCGGCGAATGCACAGCGCATACAAAGGTCTGAGCCGTGTGGAGATAAGAGACGGTGCGGGTGAGCGACGAGCGCGGTTGTTGGCAGAGTAGAAGTGCGCCCCCCCCCCCCCCCCTGCTCCCTCCGGCGCTGCCTTCCCGCTTCCTTGCTTGCCAGTGGGAGATTGAGTGGGAAGTTCCCCTTGAGCCCGGTTGCAAGATAGGCCTTTGGTGCCGGAGCGCAGCATCGCCCCGCCTCCCTCCCTCCCATACCCCCTGGGCCTTTCGAGCGACGGTCGCGTTTGTTTTTCGCCGTGCGTTCGCTCTCAGTGATAGCGCGCGTCCGCCGCACGCTTCCGCTCGGGCATAAGGCGCGCGCCGAATATTTTATCTATACGGAACCTCACGGCGACGGCGACGGCAGAAATCCGGTTGAAGTGTCCATATAATTGCTATCGCAATAAAAGTTTTACATCTGCAACCCCAAGTTACTGGAATTACGAGCGAAATGTGAAATTCACTTTCGAGTACAATGCTGCTTTGTCAAACGCGAGATTCTTCGCATGAGCCCTGCGACCGTGCTTCATTTCCAAAGCTGCGTAGACTCTCATTTACTGGCTCGGCGCGATGTTTTATGACGTGAGTCAGGAGATCGTGTCTCTGCCAGCGAGAGATGGGGCCATATGAAAAATAAAAATATACGTAAAAATAAATTCTCAGATTTTGCATGCCAAAACTACCATATGATTATGAGGCATGTAGTGTACGACTCGGGATTAATTTTGACCAACTAGGGTTCTTTACCGTGCACCTAAATCCAAGTGCACGCGAGCGTGTCTGAATTTCGCTCCCATTTAAATCCGGCCGTCACGGAAGAGGCCGAATCAGCGACCGCGAGCTTAGCAGCGCAGCGCCAGAGCCACTTGGTGATCACAGCAGGCGGTTATATGAAAGACACATTTCTTATACAAGGTTTGTCGTCCTCATAAAGCTGGCAATACTAAAACTAACACTATGAAGAAAATACAGACGGTAATTGGAGAGCGTCGGCCTACGCGAGCACCCAGTTGGAGAGTGAGAAAACGCATTATATGAAGCTATTCTAAGCCGGAGCGTAGCAGACGACAAAGACGAGTACCCCCCCCCCCCTGACGTCATGGAGTTAGAATGACGACAATGGAACTACGGCGGCATGACCACGATGGAACTACCACTGCAATGGAACTAGCACGACAGCGTGACGACCATGGTATTGACGCGTACACATGTTTATCTTTCACCGGTGGCCGCTTTCAACACTGGCTGACAAATGTTAAACGTTATCGCTCCGCGCAGGACGCGCCTGCATTGGAAGCTTCTCGGACGTTATCAATGCTTCTATCCGTCGTCTGTGGTCACCGACGCCCATGTAATCTGATTGTATGAGCGACGCTAATTGTCTAGAACTTTCTGGAAGACACGCGGGCATCAGGGATTAATCTGGAACCTTCGATGACTCAGGTATAAAAGCCGACGCGTTTCGCCGCTGATCAGATTTCGACGATCGCCGACTGTGTTCACCGCTATCGTTGTGCTTCAAGTGTACCTTGCTTTTGTGGGCACAGGTTCGCCCAATAAAGAATCAGTTTCGTCATTCACAGTTTTACGACTGTTTGCTTCATCGTCACTACTACGTGACATCTGGTGGAGGTGCTTTTATGTCCTTGTACCGGACCCCCCCGTCCAGCCGTGAGCCAAGCCCACACCGTCTAGAAGACGTCGACGCCTACCCCGACCAGCGAGCTAGTCGCAGGCTACTGAACCTGCCACCGGAGTACGAACCCCTACCTGAGAAGACCAAGAGGACAAAAGTCATGACCTCGGCAGCAGCTACCATGACAGCCCCTGTGCCAACATCTGCGGTCGTGATGCAACAATCCAGGGAGCCGCCGACTTTCCGCGGTTCGCCATGTGAAGACGCTGAAAGGTGGCTGGAGGCATACGACCGGGTCGCTACGTTCAACAAGTGGGACTGCGACGAAAAGCTGCGCCATGTTTACTTCTCTCTTGAAGACGGCGCCAGAACCTGGTTCGAGAATAGGGAACGTTCACTAACAACCTGGGACCTCTTCCGAGCCGCCTTCCTGGACACCTTCACGAGCGTCGTCCGTAAAGAAAGAGCTGCAGCATTGCTGGAAAACCGTGTACAGCTCCCGAATGAGAGCATCGGTATGTACACTGAAGAAATGACTCGATTGTTCCGGCACGCCGATCCAGCTATGCCCGAAGACAAGAAAGTTCGCTTGCTCATGCGGGGAGTTAAGCAGGAGCTATTCGCCGGACTGGTACGGAATCCACCAACAACAGTCCAAGACTTTCTCTCGGAGGCTACGACGATCGAGAAAGCACTGGACATCCGCAACCGGCAATACAATCGCCGTTCGACGCCACACTACGCCAAGGACTTTCCAACGACCTACGAGACACCATCAGGGCGATAGTACGCGAAGAGCTGCGGAAGTTGCTACCGTCGTCGCAGCCTCAAGTTGCTTCCATCGCCGATATCGTGCGGGAGGAAATCCAGCAATCGCTAGGACTTCCCGAATCGCCGCCACCCCAGCCGGAAGCGATGACATACGGCGCCGTCGCCCGTCGTCAAGGCTACCCCTCCGCGCTCGCGCCAGGGCCCCGTAACGCCGCAATTCCGTCGCCCAGCGCCGCCGCCGCAGCCAGCACGCCCGCCCGTCGCCCAGCGCAGCTACCCGAGAAAAACGGACATTTGGCGCGCCCCCGACCACCGCCCGCTCTGCTATCACTGCGGGGAAGCCGGCCATGTCTACCGCCGATGCCCATACCGCGAGATGGGCCTACGAGGGTTCGCCGTCAACGCGCCACGTCCACAGCTTGGTGAGCGACCACGTGACATCGCCGACTACCTCGCCGGAGCTCAGTGGCAACCACGACGACCCTCACGCTCGCCGTCACCAGGCCGCTACATCTCTCCCCATCGCCGTCAGTACACCGGTCCCACTCGGGGCCGATCTCCCAGTCCTTGCCCGGGAAACTAAAGGCAGCAACCGATGGAGGTGCGGTTGCTGTACGACGCAATACCGAAGATCCTCCGCCGCCGACGAAGAAGATTCGCGAATCACCACGACGAGGTATCAGAACACCACCTGGCAAGAGCCCTAACGACAACACTTCGCCGCCGAAAGAAGACCTACCGACGCGACGTAGCAGCAGCGGAGCAAGCCGACGCAGCCGTGATCCGACGCCACGACTTAACCGCAACGCCAGACGACGGTCTACTGACTTAGACGTGCTAATCGATGGTCATAACGTCACTGCTGTCGTCGACACTGGAGCCGACTATTCCGTCTTCAGTGGCCCGTTCGCCGCCAAGTTGAAGAAGGTGAAGACTGCCTGGCAAGGACCCGATATTCGTACAGCGGGAGGCCACCTAATAACGCCGGCTGGAATCTGCACAGCACGAGTCACTGTGAACAACCGCACTTACCCGGCGAGCTTCGTAATCCTGCAGCACTGCTCCAGGGATGTCATCCTAGGCATGGACTTTCTAAACCAACACGGTGCAGTCATCGACTTAAGGTCCAAGTCGGTAACGCTTTCAACGCACAACGCGATACCACCGGATACACACATCAGTTACCATGCCCTGAATGTGCTAGAAGAACAAGTCACCGTTCCGCCTCGCTCCCGCGTAATGATTTCCGTCGGTACCGAAGTGCCTGCAGACATGGAGGGCGTCATCGAGGGCGATCATCACTTACTGCTCGACCGTGAAATTTGCGTCGCTAGAGGCATAGCTGAGCTACGTGCAGGGAAAGCAAGGGTGATGCTCACGAACTTCAGCCCCGAATACAAGCACATTAACAAAGGCACCACGGTCGCCTACATCGACGAAATAGTACAAGCCAGCAGTGCTTTCGCCTTCACGGATTCCAGTGCACCTGCAACGACGACTATAGTGCCTGAACCAACTTTCGACGTCAATCAGAACCTTCCCAGGCATAAGAAAGAACAACTAAAAGCTCTGCTCCTGCAATACAAGGACTGCTTCTCGTCGGCGTCAAAAGTTCGACAAACCCCTGTCGCCAAGCACCGCATCATAACCGATGAAAATGTCCGCCCACTCCATCAGAGCCCGTACCGAGTTTCGGCGCGCGAACGCGAGGCCATAAGGCAACAAGTCGACGAAATGCTACGCGACGACATCATCCAGCCGTCCAAGAGTCCGTGGGCGTCCCCCGTGGTGTTAGTGAAGAAGAAGGATGGAACCCTACGTTTCTGCGTCGATTATCGTCGCCTCAACAAGATCACGAAGAAGGACGTATACCCCCTCCCACGGTTTGACGACGCCTTGGATCGACTCTACAACGCAAAGTATTTTTCGTCGATGGACCTCAAAACCGGCTACTGGCAAATCGAAGTCGACGAGAGGGACCGGGAGAAGACTGCCTTTATAACACCAGACGGACTGTTCGAGTTCAAGGTCATGCCGTTTGGTCTTTGCTCGGCACCTGCGACTTTCCAACGCGTCATGGATACAGTACTGGCAGGCTTGAAGTGGCAGACTTGCCTTGTGTATTTGGACGACGTCGTTGTGTTTGCCTCAAGCTTCGAAGAACACCTGCGGCGCCTTGAAACAGTTCTTCAAGCTATCATGACCTCCGGACTCACGTTGAAGCCAGAAAAGTGCCGCTTCGCATACGAGGAGCTCTTGTTTTTGGGCCATGTCATCAACAAGTCTGGAGTGTGCCCTGACCCACAGAAAACGGCGGCCATCACTGACTTTCCTCCGCCCGCCGACAAGAAGGCAGTGCGTAGATTTCTTGGCCTGTGCGCCTATTACAGGCGCTTCGTCAAGGATTTTTCACGGATCGCCGAGCCACTGACATACCTCACGAAGGCCGACGTCGAGTTCAAGTGGGAGACGCCGCAAATCGAAGCATTTGAAGAACTGAAGCGACGCCTACAATCGCCGCCCATCCTTGCGCATTTCGACGAAAACGCCGATACCGAAGTGCACACCGATGCAACCAGCGTAGGACTCAGCGCCGTGCTTGCGGAGAGGACTGACGGACTAGAAATGGTTGTAAGTTACGCTAGCCGGTCGCTATCGAAGGCGGAATCAAATTATTCCACAACAGAAAAGGAGTGCCTCGCCATCATCTGGGCTACATCAAAGTTTCGCCCCTTCCTCTATGGCAGGCCCTTCAAAGTTGTGAGCCACCACCACGCCTTGTGTTGGCTAGCTAACTTGAAGGATCCTTCAGGTCGCCTCGCACGATGGAGTCTGAGACTTCAAGCATTCGACATCACCGTCGTTTACAAGTCCGGCTGAAAGCACTCTGACGTCGACTGCTTGTCTCGCGCCCCCGTCGAACCGCCGCCACAGGATGACCAGGATGACGACACTTTCTTGGGACCCATCAGTGCCGACGAATTCGCCGAACAACAGCGAGCCGACCCGGAACTAAGGAACCTTGTAGACTACCTGGAAGGCAAGACCGTCACTGTGCCGAAGGTGTTCAGGCGAGGACTGGCGTCGTTTTTCTTGCAAAACGACATTCTCCTAAAGAAGAACTTCTCGCCTCTCCGAGCCAACTACCTCCTCGTGGTACCCTCAGCATTGCGTCCAGAGGTTCTGCAAGCTCTCCATGACGACCCAACGGCTGGACACCTCGGTTTTTCCCGCACGCTCGCGAGGATACAAGAAAAAATACTACTGGCCTCGCCTCTCTGCCACGTCGCCCATTACGTAAGGACATGCCGAGACTGTCAGCGACGCAAAACACCGCCGACAAGGCCAGCCGGACTTCTACAGCCGATCGAGCCACCTCGCCGACCGTTCCAGCAGATTGGGATGGACTTACTGGGGCCTTTTCCGAATAAATTTTCCGAATAAATTTCCGGGAATAAATGGATCGTCGTAGCTACGGACTACCTCACCCGCTACGCCGAAACAAAAGCCTTGCCCAAAGGCAGTGCTGCCGAGGTAGCCCGATTCTTCGTTGAGAACATCCTCCTGCGTCACGGTGCCCCAGAAGCCCTCATCACCGACAGAGGTACTGCTTTACGGCAGAACTAACTCAAGCCATCCTGCGATACAGCCACACAAGCCATCGCCGGACCACCACCTACCACCCGCAGACGAATGGCCTCACCGAGCGCCTAAATAAGACCATCGCCGACATGCTGGCAATGTACGTCGACGTCGAACACAAGACGTGGGATGCCGTCCTTCCGTACGTGACCTTCGCATACAACACGGCCGTGCAAGAAACGACGCACATGGCGCCGTTCAACCTGGTCTACGGAAGGAACCCGGCAACGACGCTTGACGCCATGCTACCGGACGTCACCGACGAAGAAAATCTCGACGTTGCCACCTATTTGCAGCGTGCCGAAGAAGGTCGACAGCTCGCCCGACTGCGCATCAAGAACCAGCAGAGGACCGACAGCCGACACTACAACCTTCGACGACGCTACGTCGAGTACCAGCCCGGTGACCGTGTTTGGGTCTGGACTCCGATACGCCGACGAGGACTTAGCGAGAAGCTGTTACGTCGCTATTTCGGACCATATAAGATCACCCGACGTATTGGCGCACTGGACTATGAGGTCGTGCCAGACGGCATTTCGCAATCACAGCGGCGCCGGGCACGACCTGAAGTCATCCACGTGGTGCGTCTTAAGCCTTTCTACGCCCGCTGACAAACTTAGGTACTTTGTTACTTTGTTATTGTTTTTTTTGTTATTTTGTTTATTACCCATGGTTTTGTTTTCGCTTTCGTGTTTGTTTGTAGCATCGGGACGATGCTTTTTAAGGGGAGGGTATTGACACGTACACATGTTTATCTTTCACCGGTGGCCGCTTTCAACACCGGCTGACAAATGTTAAACGTTATCGCTCCGCGCAGGACGCGCCTGCATTGGAAGCTTCTCGGACGTTATCAATGCTTCTATCCGTCGTCTGTGGTCACCGACGCCCATGTAATCTGATTGTATGAGCGACGCGAATTGTCTAGAACTTTCTCGAAGACACGTGGGCATCAGGGATTAATCTGGAACCTTCGATGACTCAGGTATAAAAGCCGACGCGTTTCGCCGCTGATCAGATTTCGACGATCGCCGACTGTGTTCACCGCTATCGTTGTGCTTCAAGTGTAACTTGCTTTTGTGGGCACAGGTTCGCCCAATAAAGAATCAGTTTCGTCATTCACAGTTTTACGACTGTTTGCTTCATCGTCACTACTACGTGACAGTATGACAGTGTATGCATGACGGCAATCTCACTATGACAACTGGGTGACAGTGTTGGCGTGGCGACGACGGTATGTCGAGAGTCGGTTGACGAAGGTAGAGTAAGGACAATGTAACGACCGCGATAACGTCACGACGACTGTATGACAAAGTATGCATGGTGATGTCGGCATGAAAACCACAAGAGGACAGCATGATGACGTAGAGTGGATGATGACAATGGCGTGACGTTGACTGTATGACGAGGATTGTGTCTTTATGACACGACGATGAACATCTGTATCAACACGATGCCATGCCGACGACGGCATGAGGAGAGTCGGATGAATGACAACAGCATTGTTGTCAAAAATGACGAATAAGCAAAGACGTCGATGGCACGACGAAGACGGTATTGAGACCACGGCATGACGCCTATGGGATGATGGTATTGAAGGAATAACATGGTGAACGGCAGCTTGACAACGATGGCAAGGCAGCAATGGTATGATGATGACGGCATACCGTCCTCGCGAGCAATTTCGCAGGTTGTCGTTTGTGAGCCATAGCTCAACAAATTGACTCGCTTAGTTGGGCCATGTAGCAGCGAAAATCTTTATACAGATTGGGCTCGATCACGATCGAAAAAAGCCTGCTCGACATTTGGTTTGACTGGATGAAGAAAGGCATTGATTGAAAAGCAGCAGATTTCTCTTTATTTATTACAGGCGGGGGGAAGAGGCAGCCGTGGCAGGCCCGAGTCGACGAGACCTGCGTGCGTGTCCTAAAAGAAACACGTACAGGTGCCCACAAAATAACTCGGAACGCCGGACCGGTGGCCTTTCGCCGGCGGAGCGCGCCGGTGAAAAAGTAGTGCCAGGGTCTGCGCATGCGCGATCTCTCTAGCAAGCTCGCCTCGCTCCCCAGTGCATCTAAATAGGTGTTGCCTTGCTCCAAAAGAAAAGCGTTTGATGCTTTTAGCGTTGTCACGGGGGGGCTGTTCGGATGCGGTCTCTGAAACGCTGTGTGCGCGCGTGTGTACGCGATGGAGCATAAGCGCTCGTGCGTTCGCGTTAATGGGCATCGGGGCCTTTTAAAGCGTAAGGCTTAACTGCCTATTAGTCGCGGAATGGGACCATCGTCGACAACACTTGCGGTAGCAAAAACCAGAAAGCGGCATACCACACCTCTACTGTTAAATAAAGCATGTAAAAGGAAATCTCGCACCAAGCAGCTAAAAACAAGATTATTTCAAGTGTCCCAAACACTAATTAAAAGTAATTAGGGTAATTAACAAGACCAAAACACAGACATCATACGAAAGCGTGCAAAAGTGAGTTACTAACTAAGAATAATTACGACTAATTAAAGGTAATTAAGGGTTGCTAACACTAATAAAGACTACTTAACCTCAATTCGAGACTTCGTGATAAGACGGGTCAAATTAGGACTAATTAAGAGTTCCAAAGAGCAGCAGATACTAATTAGGATCAATTAATGACTTCGTAACAGCACGTAAGAAAAGAATTAAACCTAATTAGTAATTAATAGTTACTTAATCATTTACCAAGATAAGCAAGCTATCGCAAATGAAATGACGTCAACGCATTAACGTTTTCGCCGTCAGTCACCTTATCAATCGATATGGGACCCCACCGAACATTTTTTTCCCTACGCATTGAACTCGCATAGCTGAGCACCCCTTGATTAGCAAAGTATTACCTCATTGAACAAAAAATGGAATGTTTGCGCCAACCAGCGCAGACACGCGATCAAATGTTAGAGTACTCCCTACTAAAGCTGCAGGGAAGCGGCCAGATTTCGTAAATAAATAGAACACTATGCTCTGTTCATTGTGACTGCGAAGCATTGAAGAGACCTTTATTATAGTGCCGCATGCATAACATTAATTCCTGTGCATGAAATCGGCGTGTTGGAACACGTCGTCTGTTGTCATTTTGAGCACTTTTATTACTGCACGCAGTCATCCTTGTTAAATGAGCCGTCGTGTTACAGTCAAAGTTCTGATCTTATTCACAAGTAGTCAATGCGGCTTGGAATATAAAAGAGCGTATCACGATAATCCGATTGATAAGTGCGCTACGCTGCATTTATAGGCGAGCCGTGGCGCTCGCCCACAGGAAAGATAAGCTATGAATTCATAGGTTCTTTAGTCGAAATAACTGACTCAGATATGCAAGACTTTAGGTATAATTAAAAGTAGAGCATGGTGAACTCACTGGTCACCACTCAGTTAAGAACACTCATGGATCCATCGACGCAAGCTATCCAGAAACCATGACTATCTCTTAGAATGAATGCAGACTCCTAGAATCCGCGACAGGGATTACGCGTGTGTTAAGAGATTACGCTGCATAGCGTGTGAGCACGCTGTAGCCAACAGGCCGCGATCCCCCCCCCCCCCCCCCCCCTCCCCAGATGAGTGCTCGCAGCGCTAAGAGGGACAAACCGCAAGTTTCTTGACGCAAGGCAACGCCTATCTAGATGCACTAGGGAGCGAGGCTTGCTAGCTAGGGATGCCGCGCACGCGCAGACCAAGGCTGTAGTTTTCCGCGGGTGTGCTCCGGCGACGAGCGGCCACCGGTCTGGCGTTCCGAGTTATTTTGTGGGCACCTGTACAAGTACGGGTACATGTGGCAGTGGAGCTACTGTTCTAACGCGATAGCGTTAGAACAGTAGCTCCACTGCCGCAGAAAATCCCCGTGTCGCAGAAAACCGGCGTGTGATCGCGGGTGGCGGAGAAAATCATCGAACCACATCGACCGCGCAGGCCCTCCACGTGGTGCAAGGTTTTGGTGAACAAAAATTGAATTTCAGAAAAATGGTACGACTTTACCATTAGTCGTCGTATTTGCCGTCGGATTGTTTACCAATCGGCGTCGGATTGTAATTCGAATGTACGAGAAAACGTAATTCTTGTACGAGGAAACATTTCTACCATGCCTGCGCCTGTCAGGGGAATAGCAAATAATTAATAAAATGATAAAAAAAGGTTCTAGGCCCTTCATATTTTCACACAAGACCACTTATATTGCCCCTGGAAAAACGTCTTTCCAGCAATGCATTTCACTTTAAAATTGAAGCCGACTTTATGTGGTTTGGTGTAAGCTTCGTCTTTGTAAGCTGGCTTTCCCACGTTCAGTGTTGCAGTGAATGAAGCCTACTTGCCGTATGCGAACGATGCGATGCGAACGGGTCCCGATAACGCTATCGCGTTCTACTCTTAAAGGCGAAGCTTAAGGGTCCTCCAAGTTTTTAAGCGAAGCTTTATAGGCTCACAACTGTCGGCGGTGGTGGTGGTGGTGGTGGCGGTGTCACGCTGAAAAGTGGGCTGATCCTGGCTATAGTGCGGAAAGGGTCCAAGCTCATTGGCACATACCAGGGCAAAAAGAGAGGAACAGAAAGAAAGAGAGATAGAAGGAAAGAAAGATAGAAAGAGAGAAAGAAAGGGAGAAAGAGAAAGAAAGACAGAGAGAAAGAAAGAGAGAGAAAGAAATAACCAAAAAAAAATCACCACGAAGGTCAGATACACACACGACAAACTTTTAAGCGCAGCTTTATAGGCTCACAAGTGTTGTTGTTGGTGGTGGTGGCACGCTGAAAATTGGGTGAATCCGGGTGATAGTGCAGAAAGGGTCCAAGCTCAATGGCACATACCAGGGACAGAAAGAAAGAAAGAAAGAGAGAAAGATGGAGAGAGAAGGAAAGATAAATAGACAGAAAGAAAGAGAGAAGGGGAAAGCAAGAGAGAGAGAAAGAAAGATCATAGAAAGAAAGAGAGAGAAACAAATAAATGAAATCATCACGAAGGTCAGATACACACACGGCAAGCTTCGCTTCCCCCATTTTCTCAACAGGGGAAGGACTGGTGTCTTTTTTTTCTTCTGGCTAGGCGTAACGCGTTTAGCTTCATTAAGCAACAAAACTGAATATGGAAATTGCATTTTTTGAGACCGCACTGTGTAAACTATTCCTGAAGAAACGTATCAGATTGAATTTGCAGCATTTGACGACCACTACCGGCCGCCCGGCCAAGCGCTTGGAGAGGTCCATGAAGCAAAAGCTGGGGAGCCGGCGACGATAATAAAGAGACCTAGGGGCTCACGGAGCTAGGGGTGTTCGCGCAACAAAGAAGGCCGTAACGGGTGCAAGTACCTATAGTCGGGTACAACTTTAGAAGACAGGAGGAGGCCCCACCCAGTTGACCGAAGCGCAGCAGCCAATTCCTCCGCGACTAAAGAAATAGTCCCACTCAAGAAATTGTGACTGCTTCTAAAACGCATATTTGTCGGTATAAATAAGATTTGTGTATCTTGACGAGTGGTGAAACTATCATGGTGAAAGTGCTACCGCACATGCCGGATCGCGAGAGAAAAATAACTCCGTGCCTTCTACAACGCTGTGCGTCGTCTGCTACGGAGCAAGATCGATGGCACCGGGCGTAGCAGTCGCTGGCTTAATAGCATAAGATTCATACATACTTTTTGTGTGTTTGCACAACCTTATTTTTTGATGTGTTGGGCTTATTTTTAATTATATTTTTTTATTTTTTTTTCGCGGTCTGCGATCTCGTGAGTTCGCGTACGATCGCGCGCGGCATTCCGTGCCAGTTTTCCGCCATGGAGCCTAGCGAAGTGACATCGGAACGCGATCCTTTGTTGCCGAACGAGCCTTGTGTCGCCTCGATGACCACACCACCAAGGAGCCTCGGCAAGAACAAGAGCGGCCACATCCTGAACAGCGATTCACGCAACATGATCTTCCACTGCTACATGTTTTGGCGTAACAGGCAGCCTGAACGCAGCGTGGAGGACATGAGCAAGTTTGTCGCCGACATGCTTGGTGTCTGCGAAAGGACTGTGTTCAGGGTGAGGGAGGTAGTTAAAGCTTCGCATTTTTCGGTTGGCAAACTGACGACGCCCTCGCGAAAGCGCCCATGCAATGCGGAGAAGAGGAGACGCAGCACGAAGTTTGACAGCTTCACGTTGTGCGCGCTGAGATCATATCTGCACGATTTCTTTCGCCGCAACGAGATACCGACGGTCGAGAAGATAACTACGGAGTTCTCGGAGCGTATGGAACTACCATCACTAAGGCGGTGTACTGTGCGTCGCCTGCTTGCCGAGATCGGCTTCAAGCACGAAAATAGAAGCCGCAACTCGCTGCTTATCGACCGGGATGACATCACCGATTGGCGGAATCGCTACCTCCGTGACGTGGAGCGCTACCGGGCAGAAGGCCGAACGATCTTCTACCTGGACGAGACATGGGTGACGGCGGGACACACTCAGTCGATCGTGTGGACAGACACCGTGGTGCAGAAGCGCGGACGCCTGTTCGCTCGAGCAAATGGCCTGACGACGGGTCTAAAACAACCTTCTGGGAAAGGTCAGCGCCTGATCGTGACGCACATCGGCAGCGAGGATGGTTTCGTCGACGGCTGCTTGGATGTATTCAAAGGCCAAAAGACAGGCGACTACCACGAAGAAATGGACGGCAATCGCTTTGAGGGCTGGTTCAATGACGTTCTGCAGAAGTTGCCAGCTGGTAGCGTCATTGTTTTAGACAATGCACCTTACCATAGCCAGCGAGAAGAGAAATTGCCGACGACACCCTGGAAGAAGGAAAAGATACAGGAGTGGCTCACAAGCAAGAACATCACCTACGGTGAAAGGATGATAAAGAAGCAGCTGCTTGAGCTGGTGGCATCTGTAAAGTCACGCTTTCTGAGCTACATCGTAGACAACACAGCTGTAAGTGCCGGTTGCATTGTACTCAGGCTCCCGCCGTACCACTGCGAATTTAATCCCATTGAGCTTGTGTGGGCCAAGGTCAAAAATGGCATCGCTGCGGACAACAGAGACTTCAAGCTGTCCACGGTCGACGTCATCTTGAGGGAGAAAATCAAGCTGGTAACGGCGGAAGACTGCAGGAAGAGCATTCAGCATGTGAGGGACTTGGAGGCAAAGTTCAGACTTGACACGTCTGGGCGTGAGCACATTCAACCCATCATCATCGAGCTGGGTGAAGATTGCACTGAAGAAAGCGACTCCGACTGCGAGCTGTCTGGCATTGAGCCACTCGACGAAACATAAAGGCTTGTTATTAACAAAGAACAGCCCTTATTAGGGCTACCAAAATTTTGCCGGTGGGTTCGCAACAGCCAACCATCCATTCCGTGACCTCTCAAATAAATAAGCAGTTCCATTTATGGCATATTCCTTATAATAGAAGCTCAATTCTGATAAGCAACGTCCTGCACACATTGTGCTCAATTTAGGAAGTGGCATAGAAACACATTTAAATGCTGGCATATCTGAATTGAAACACTATCGTTAACCCTGATTATCGTTGGCGGGCTCAAAATGCTCATTCGGGCAGCCACCGTCGAGGTTGACGTGCCCCATAGTGAAATAGCAGCAGTCAGAGCACGCTTTATGGTTCTGTTAGCAGTCTGCACTGGAAATCACAGTCATGTCATAGCGAGTGGTGGTGAAATAGAAGCAGACAACACGAAACTGACAGCCACAGTCAGCAGCTTGAATGCCAAAGCACATTCATGTGGTTGCATTGTTTATTTTGTCATCTGGCTCACACAAGTAATGCGAATAAGACGACAATTATAAGACATCATTAGCTTAGTGAGGCCCAAACTGCTCATTCAGGCAGCCACCGTCGAGTTTGACGCGCCCCATAGTAAAATAGCAGCAGTCAGAGCACGCCTTATGGTTATGTTAGCAGTCTGCACTGGAAATCGCAGTCATGTCATAGCGAGTGGTGGTGAAATGGCAGCAGACAACACGAAGCTGACAACCACAGTCAGCAGCTTGAATGCCAAAGCACATTCATGTGGTTGCAATGTTTATTTTGTTATCTGGGTCACACAAGTAATGCGATTAAGAGAACAAATATAAAACATCGTTAGCTTAGTGAGGCCCAAAATGCTCATTCAGGCAGCCACCGTCGAGTTTGACGCGCCCCAATGTGAAATAGCAGTAGTCAGAGCACGCTTTATGGTTATGTTAGCAGTCTGCACTGGAAATCACAGCCATGTCATAGCGAGTGGTGGTGAAATAGCTGCAGACAACACGAAACTGACTGCCACAGTCAGCAGCTTGAATGCCAAAGCACATTCATGTTGTTTTATTGTTTATTTTGTTATCTGGCTCACACAAGTAATGCAATTAAGAGAACAAATATAAGACATCATTAGCTTAGTGAGGCCCAAAATGCTCATTCAGGCAGCCACCGTCGAGTTTGACGCGCCCCATAGTGAAATAGCAGCAGGCTGCGTCAATGTTTCTAAGAAAGGCCAAATCTGGCATCGTGTCCCTCGAGACCGAGGTGCCTATCCTCGTCGGAAAGCGGGGGCCCGCCACTAGGGTCAACGCGCAGTCTTCCGCCGTGCTAACTTAACTCCCTTCGCCGTTTGTCTACCATACCCCCAGGCCATGAGCGGGCCATTGAAGTCCCCTGCCACTATCAGAGGGCTGTCACCCGCTATGGCGACTGCCCTGCCTAGGAGTCCGCGAAAACTCTGCCTCTGATCTGTCGGAGGGCTGTACACATTGAGGAGGAATATGCTCTGTTTGATCTTGCCACTAGGGATTAACTCAACCAGCTGCGCGTCCAATCTAGTGCTGGCATCAGCTCTGCCTACTGTGATCTCGTGCTCCTGGAAGGCATTTGCCTTCTTAACCATAGTGACTACCCCTCTCCTACGGTCTCCTCTCGGCGAGACAACGCGGTAACCCGAGAAGGTTGCCTCCTCACAAAGGGTCTCCTGTAGGAGCTGGACGTGCGGTTTGTCCGCTTGTGCTTTCACAAACTGCAGTAGCGCGGCCTTGCGCCTGTGGAAGCTAGCACAGTTCCATTTCCACACAAATGATCTGTCCGTGTTGACCGCCATTTTGACTTTATTAAGTTAGTATCCCCTTGAGCGTGGTGCACTTGCCCAACGCTTCGGAATTCTGCTGTGTTTTATTAACCTTACCGGCCACCTTCAGTCTGCTTACGTCAGCTACTTTAGCCTCCATTATCCTCATTCTGCGGTTGAGGGTAGCAATGGCGTCAGACTGTTTCTTTATGGTCTCGGATTGCTGCTCGATAGCTCCCGACTGTGTCCTAATCGCGTCCGCTAATCGATCGAGGAGTTCCGCAAGCGACCCTTTCGCGATGGTCGCGGCGGGGGTGGAAGAGGACGCGGGCGCCTCCTCCATCAGCTCCGCCGCAGCCTCGGTCGACTCGGGAGGGGGCGCCGTACGCTTTACCTGACCTAGCACTTGTTTTAGTGGGGGTGCGGGCGACGTACTGCCATGACCGTTCTGTGCTTTCCGAATCAATTCGAGGTCTGCCCTCAACTTACGCATTTCCTCCTTGAGCTGCGCGTTTTCCTGCTTTAAAGCCGTGAGACGCGGATCCTCCGTCTGCTCTGGCAGTGTACCATGTGTTACATTCTTTCCAGTCGCTGTCTCCGTGACATTGTCCACCCAAGTAGGCCCCTCCTGGATGCGAACACTAAAGCACGAGCGCCCCCGGGAACGGGAGCGCTCTCTGCTGACGGGGTGCCCCCTGGATCGGGAGAGCACTGGATCGGGAGTGCCCTCTCGTTGCCGACTGGCCCCGGGAAGCGTGTTTCTATTTGCGCACAAGCCGAGTGCTCGACCACTGGCGCCTCCATGCGACGCTCGCGCGTACCGTGTTTCTAGGTGGTTTCTTTCGCCGAGGGCGCTTGAACGCAATCATATAGTTCGCATGAATGCAAGCTTTGGAAGCGTGGCTGTATGGCCTAGTGGCTACGACATCTGAAGCATCTCCCGCCTTATGTGGTAAGCAATTTAAGTATGCCTGGTGCTCTTCGAGGGTACCTAAGGGAAGTAGTTGCCAGTGTCTGTTTGCTATCCGTACGTTTTTCCAGGCGCACCGCTGCTATATCCAGGCGTTTCTCCTGTCAGTTTCGATAGGGAACCTAAACGTTCGCACTTTCGAAAGGAGGTTGGTTCCTGAGCGAAGGCTGCACCCTGACACGACACAACACGAACCCATCCTTGAGCGTTTCACAGGTGATATGTACGATGCGGAATGCATTTTCAAGCCAACAACAACAGCCAGCAAAACACCGTTGAGGAGTGAACGTAATGAAAACAATCGATGCTCCAGAGAGCCACTCGCCGTCACGCAACACACTGAATGCCACAAGTCACACTTATATCGATATACCCGAAAAATAACACAGAATATGCACAGGACGAGCGCGCGAGCGAACAAGTACCAGCAAAAACGAGCAAAAGGAACCGCTACCGGAAGTTTCCTAAGGGCGCCGGATGCCGGCGCACAGCGTTGCCAGGGCGGGGTGGGCGCCGGGGTGGGCGCTATACGTGAGTGTACGGCGATTGCTTCTATGTTCAGTTTCCATAGCGCACTCATAATGATTTGCTAGCCATTTTTTGACAATGAACTGCGGGATTTGGCCTTCAGCTAGTGTACCTGCGCTGTAATATGTGTTTGTCTGTTCAACGCGTGCTGCGTGCTTGGACGCACACTCCGTTTGCCAAAGACATTCCGGTTTTGTTGCGGCCCAACGCATTGAGCATATCACGAAAGACGGTTGATGTCATTCTCAAGAAACTAGGGGCGCTATAACGTAAAATGATTCCAAACTGTTTTGATTCCAATTTCTGCAATCAGCCTCCACGTTTGGTCAAAACATTTTCGGGCCATTCCCAACTTCGCCTGTCTGTCACGCGACGTCACGAAAACCGTGATAGCTCCCCATCTGATATAACCTGTACACTCTGATTATGCATGATTAAACCGCACGAAAGAAAAATAATCATTCCTGATTCGACGTCTTTTCACCATAAGTCCTCTGCTATTGGTCCAATGTTTTCTGGCTACGCTCACTTCGCCTGTCTGTCACGCGACCTCACAAAACCGCGAAAACTCACCACGTCTATGTGGCGTGTACGCGAAAACAAACGCATGAATATGCCGAGCAAAACTGAATTTTTTTCTGAATAGCCACATACTGCCCCGTTCCGAAAGATAGAAGATGGTTGCCCGCCGATCGCTCAGACCCTCGCTACTCGCACCTGCCGGTGAGCATGTATTTATTTGCGCATTATAAACCCTTTTGCGAGGCATTAAAACGTTATCGAGCCCTTTCGGCATGCATAGGACATCGCTTTGCCACCTCTTTCTTGCTGAGGATCCGTTTAGCGGCATTCTTATGCTTCTGTTGCACGCCGCCGCGATTTTCCACCAGCCACCGCAAGCTAAGTAAGGGGAACCGGACCAATCGGAGAAGCCGGCACCACCCTTTTCATGCGGTTATTTATTTTCACTGTGCTGGCTCTGCCCCATCGAAACCCTCTGCACTAGAGCGTGCTCGTCGCCTCTTGTGAGCCAATTAGACAAGAAAAACCGCTGAGTGTAGACAATGTTATTGGTTTTGAAAGCGAACAAAGTTGACCTATAAACGAGGAGAGTGTTTGATTGGGTTGTACAGACAACGCTGCGGGTCACCGCCCGATGCTTGTGTCGGTGGTTACGTAAATTTGACATCAGGAGTTTGGAATCAGAACAGTTTGAAATGATTTTACGTTATGGAGCCCCAGGTGGTCACAGCGGTACGTTATTGCATGCATTGCTTTAGAGGCGTTGCAGCAAGATGTAGTCTGGAATGCCTGATACAAGGGCGCAGAAAATTATTGAGCAAAACAAAATTACGTAGTCTTGTGCTGCAGTACGGACCTTGGTATAATTTTATTGCGATAGCAATTATATGGACACTCAAAAGCAGATTTCTGCCGTCGGCGTCGCCGTCGCCGTGAGGTTCCGTATGACGTCATTTGGAGATGAAATCGTCGCCGCGCGCCGAACGCTGTATGTGCGAGTGAAAGGTCGCGAGGGGCGCGTCTTTCACGGGGAGTGAACGCACGGCGGAGAACAAACGCGCGTTCTGCGCCGTGCTCGCTTAAGGGCTGCAGAAGTAGGCGTCTCTTTTCTCCTTTACAATCACCATATATGTAGAGCAAACGCGCCTTCTTCGGACGCGCGAGAGGCCGTGGGGGAGGGGGAGGGAAGGGAGGCGACGTTTAGCTGCGGCACCAAGTGCCTATTTATATCAGAGGCTCCAGCAACAGTCACCAACGCCGCACGCATTTTGAGCTAACGCGGGCAAAACGCCGATGGCGTCGACAACAGTTCTGCGTGTTGTTGCTACCAAAGCCGCTCACCTTACTTCGTATGACATTGCTGTGTTGCTATCGCATTCGAATTCATTGCTTCGCCCTTAGGGCGAAACTGTGACATTTTTCATTAAAATGGATTACTTCTACCGTGACGCAACTCGCCCCTGCATGTTAGTCGGTTTAGCGTAACCCTTTGCTTCCTTGCTCCTACCGTGGGTAGCGTGCACATTCCCCGGGCTAGATTCGTCGATGATAATTATTGGTATCGCGTAACAAAGGCGACCACTTTTTCTTAGATCATCGTTTACAATATATTATGCTCTGTAAGCGGGTCATGCCTATTCAAAATTAAAACAAGGAAATTTATAAGTTTAGGTTTGCTGGGAACTATACCGAGTAAGTTGCTGGAGCGCTAAACACACATGAAAAGGCAGGGGGGAGGGAAGAGATGTATACACGCGAAATGTTTACAAGATATTGTGCGTTTTTTTAAGACACCACTTTTATTATGACGCAGATAAAATAATATTTTGCGAGTGGTCTCCGGTAGTTGAAAAGTGCGTTGAATAGAAATTATGTTACCTAACAAACCTCATTTTTTACTAATTAGAAAGTGGTAATGAGATTTATTTGCACGAAAATAACGCAAAGCATGCTTGGCAATATAGCAACGATACCTTGTGGGGCTCCACTAATGTTCAACGTAAACCGCTTCTTGGTAAAATAACGATACTTTTGTTGTCTGAAAAAATGTCACAGTTTCGCCCTAAGGGCGAAGCAATGAATGCGATAGCAACACAGGAATGTCATACGAAGTAAGGTGAGCGGCTTTGGTAGCAATATGAATTGTAGTAAACATGAGTTGATTAAGTAAGCAGGTGTGCTGCGGCGTAAGTAGACCGACATGAAGAGAGACTCGATGACCATGACAAGGCGCATGTGAAACGGTGGTGTTGATGGGAAACGCTTCCCGTGGGCAGCGCGTGCGAAGGGACATACCTGTAGCGCTGCACTGCCGATCCGGGCGGCATTGCATGTGTAGCGTGCGTTGGAAAATGTGGCCCGACTATTACTAACTGAATGAACAAGCGTGGTGTGAGCGCGCACAAGCAAATATGAAAAGACCACACTGAATGACTGCACACAACGACTGTCAAAGCGCTGGCAGCAAGAGCATATGCCGTAGCGGGCGAACGTACGTGTGGTCTGTCGCTTCAACGGAAACTGAGCGGCGAATGCACAGCGCATACAAAGGTCTGAGCCGTGTGGAGATAAGAGACGGTGCGGGTGAGCGACGAGCGCGGTTGTTGGCAGAGTAGAAGTGCGCCCCCCCCCCCTGCTCCCTCCGGCGCTGCCTTCCCGCTTCCTTGCTTGCCAGTGGGAGATTGAGTGGGAAGTTCCCCTTGAGCCCGGTTGCAAGATAGGCCTTTGGTGCCGGAGCGCAGCATCGCCCCGCCTCCCTCCCTCCCATACCCCCTGGGCCTTTCGAGCGACGGTCGCGTTTGTTTTTCGCCGTGCGTTCGCTCTCAGTGATAGCGCGCGTCCGCCGCACGCTTCCGCTCGGGCATAAGGCGCGCGCCGAATATTTTATCTATACGGAACCTCACGGCGACGGCGACGGCAGAAATCCGGTTGAAGTGTCCATATAATTGCTATCGCAATAAAAGTTTTACATCTGCAACCCCAAGTTACTGGAATTACGAGCGAAATGTGAAATTCACTTTCGAGTACAATGCTGCTTTGTCAAACGCGAGATTCTTCGCATGAGCCCTGCGACCGTGCTTCATTTCCAAAGCTGCGTAGACTCTCATTTACTGGCTCGGCGCGATGTTTTATGACGTGAGTCAGGAGATCGTGTCTCTGCCAACGAGAGATGGGGCCATATGAAAAATAAAAATATACGTAAAAATAAATTCTCAGATTTTGCATGCCAAAACTACCATATGATTATGAGGCATGTAGTGTACGACTCGGGATTAATTTTGACCAACTAGGGTTCTTTACCGTGCACCTAAATCCAAGTACACGCGAGCGTGTCTGAATTTCGCTCCCATTTAAATCCGGCCGTCACGGAAGAGGCCGAATCAGCGACCGCGAGCTTAGCAGCGCAGCGCCAGAGCCACTTGGTGATCACAGCAGGCGGTTATATGAAAGACACATTTCTTATACAAGGTTTGTCGTCCTCATAAAGCTGGCAATACTAAAACTAACACTATGAAGAAAATACAGACGGTAATTGGAGAGCGTCGTCCTACGCGAGCACCCAGTTGGAGAGTGAGAAAACGCATTATATGAAGCTATTCTAAGCCGGAGCGTAGCAGACGACAAAGACGAGTACCCCCCCCCCCTGACGTCATGGAGTTAGAATGACGACAATGGAACTACGGCGGCATGACCACGATGGAACTACCACTGCAATGGAACTAGCACGACAGCGTGACGACCATGGTATTGACACGTACACATGTTTATCTTTCACCGGTGGCCGCTTTCAACACCGGCTGACAAATGTTAAACGTTATCGCTCCGCGCAGGACGCGCCTGCATTGGAAGCTTCTCGGACGTTATCAATGCTTCTATCCGTCGTCTGTGGTCACCGACGCCCATGTAATCTGATTGTATGAGCGACGCTAATTGTCTAGAACTTTCTGGAAGACACGCGGGCATCAGGGATTAATCTGGAACCTTCGATGACTCAGGTATAAAAGCCGACGCGTTTCGCCGCTGATCAGATTTCGACGATCGCCGACTGTGTTCACCGCTATCGTTGTGCTTCAAGTGTACCTTGCTTTTGTGGGCACAGGTTCGCCCAATAAAGAATCAGTTTCGTCATTCACAGTTTTACGACTATTTGCTTCATCGTCACTACTACGTGACATCTGGTGGAGGTGCTTTTATGTCCTTGTACCGGACCCCCCCGTCCAGCCGTGAGCCAAGCCCACACCGTCTAGAAGACGTCGACGCCTACCCCGACCAGCGAGCTAGTCGCAGGCTACTGAACCTGCCACCGGAGTACGAACCCCTACCTGAGAAGACCAAGAGGACAAAAGTCATGACCTCGGCAGCAGCTACCATGACAGCCCCTGTGCCAACATCTGCGGTCGTGATGCAACAATCCAGGGAGCCGCCGACTTTCCGCGGTTCGCCATGTGAAGACGCTGAAAGGTGGCTGGAGGCATACGACCGGGTCGCTACGTTCAACAAGTGGGACTGCGACGAAAAGCTGCGCCATGTTTACTTCTCTCTTGAAGACGGCGCCAGAACCTGGTTCGAGAATAGGGAACGTTCACTAACAACCTGGGACCTCTTCCGAGCCGCCTTCCTGGACACCTTCACGAGCGTCGTCCGTAAAGAAAGAGCTGCAGCATTGCTGGAAAACCGTGTACAGCTCCCGAATGAGAGCATCGGTATGTACACTGAAGAAATGACTCGATTGTTCCGGCACGCCGATCCAGCTATGCCCGAAGACAAGAAAGTTCGCTTGCTCATGCGGGGAGTTAAGCAGGAGCTATTCGCCGGACTGGTACGGAATCCACCAACAACAGTCCAAGACTTTCTCTCGGAGGCTACGACGATCGAGAAAGCACTGGACATCCGCAACCGGCAATACAATCGCCGTTCGACGCCGCACTACGCCAAGGACTTTCCAACGACCTACGAGACACCATCAGGGCGATAGTACGCGAAGAGCTCCGGAAGTTGCTACCGTCGTCGCAGCCTCAAGTTGCTTCCATCGCCGATATCGTGCGGGAGGAAATCCAGCAATCGCTAGGACTTCCCGAATCGCCGCAACCCCAGCCGGAAGCGATGACATACGGCGCCGTCGCCCGTCGTCAAGGCTACCCCTCCGCGCTCGCGCCAGGGCCCCGTAACGCCGCAATTCCGTCGCCCAGCGCCGCCGCCGCAGCCAGCACGCCCGCCCGTCGCCCAGCGCAGCTACCCGAGAAAAACGGACATTTGGCGCGCCCCCGACCACCGCCCGCTCTGCTATCACTGCGGGGAAGCCGGCCATGTCTACCGCCGATGCCCATACCGCGAGATGGGCCTACGAGGGTTCGCCGTCAACGCGCCACGTCCACAGCTTGGTGAGCGACCACGTGACATCGCCGACTACCTCGCCGGAGCTCAGTGGCAACCACGACGACCCTCACGCTCGCCGTCACCAGGCCGCTACATCTCTCCCCATCGCCGTCAGTACACCGGTCCCACTCGGGGCCGATCTCCCAGTCCTTGCCCGGGAAACTAAAGGCAGCAACCGATGGAGGTGCGGTTGCTGTACGACGCAATACCGAAGATCCTCCGCCGCCGACGAAGAAGATTCGCGAATCACCACGACGAGGTATCAGAACACCACCTGGCAAGAGCCCTAACGACAACACTTCGCCGCCGAAAGAAGACCTACCGACGCGACGTAGCAGCAGCGGAGCAAGCCGACGCAGCCGTGATCCGACGCCACGACTTAACCGCAACGCCAGACGACGGTCTACTGACTTAGACGTGCTAATCGATGGTCATAACGTCACTGCTGTCGTCGACACTGGAGCCGACTATTCCGTCTTCAGTGGCCCGTTCGCCGCCAAGTTGAAGAAGGTGAAGACTGCCTGGCAAGGACCCGATATTCGTACAGCGGGAGGCCACCTAATAACGCCGGCTGGAATCTGCACAGCACGAGTCACTGTGAACAACCGCACTTACCCGGCGAGCTTCGTAATCCTGCAGCACTGCTCCAGGGATGTCATCCTAGGCATGGACTTTCTAAACCAACACGGTGCAGTCATCGACTTAAGGTCCAAGTCGGTAACGCTTTCAACGCACAACGCGATACCACCGGATACACACATCAGTTACCATGCCTTGAATGTGCTAGAAGAACAAGTCACCGTTCCGCCTCGCTCCAGCGTAATGATTTCCGTCGGTACCGAAGTGCCTGCAGACATGGAGGGCGTCATCGAGGGCGATCATCACTTACTGCTCGACCGTGAAATTTGCGTCGCTAGAGGCATAGCTGAGCTACGTGCAGGGAAAGCAAGGGTGATGCTCACGAACTTCAGCCCCGAATACAAGCACATTAACAAAGGCACCACGGTCGCCTACATCGACGAAATAGTACAAGCCAGCAGTGCTTTCGCCTTCACGGATTCCAGTGCACCTGCAACGACGACTATAGTGCCTGAACCAACTTTCGACGTCAATCAGAACCTTCCCAGGCATAAGAAAGAACAACTAAAAGCTCTGCTCCTGCAATACAAGGACTGCTTCTCGTCGGCGTCAAAAGTTCGACAAACCCCTGTCGCCAAGCACCGCATCATAACCGATGAAAATGTCCGCCCACTCCGTCAGAGCCCGTACCGAGTTTCGGCGCGCGAACGCGAGGCCATAAGGCAACAAGTCGACGAAATGCTACGCGACGACATCATCCAGCCGTCCAAGAGTCCGTGGGCGTCCCCCGTGGTGTTAGTGAAGAAGAAGGATGGAACCCTACGTTTCTGCGTCGATTATCGTCGCCTCAACAAGATCACGAAGAAGGACGTATACCCCCTCCCACGGTTTGACGACGCCTTGGATCGACTCTACAACGCAAAGTATTTTTCGTCGATGGACCTCAAAACCGGCTACTGGCAAATCGAAGTCGACGAGAGGGACCGGGAGAAGACTGCCTTTATAACACCAGACGGACTGTTCGAGTTCAAGGTCATGCCGTTTGGTCTTTGCTCGGCACCTGCGACTTTCCAACGCGTCATGGATACAGTACTGGCAGGCTTGAAGTGGCAGACTTGCCTTGTGTATTTGGACGACGTCGTTGTGTTTGCCTCAAGCTTCGAAGAACACCTGCGGCGCCTTGAAACAGTTCTTCAAGCTATCATGACCTCCGGACTCACGTTGAAGCCAGAAAAGTGCCGCTTCGCATACGAGGAGCTCTTGTTTTTGGGCCATGTCATCAACAAGTCTGGAGTGTGCCCTGACCCACAGAAAACGGCGGCCATCACTGACTTTCCTCCGCCCGCCGACAAGAAGGCAGTGCGTAGATTTCTTGGCCTGTGCGCCTATTACAGGCGCTTCGTCAAGGATTTTTCACGGATCGCCGAGCCACTGACATACCTCACGAAGGCCGACGTCGAGTTCAAGTGGGAGACGCCGCAAATCGAAGCATTTGAAGAACTGAAGCGACGCCTACAATCGCCGCCCATCCTTGCAAATTTCGACGAAAACGCCGATACCGAAGTGCACACCGATGCAACCAGCGTAGGACTCAGCGCCGTGCTTGCGGAGAGGACTGACGGACTAGAAATGGTTGTAAGTTACGCTAGCCGGTCGCTATCGAAGGCGGAATCAAATTATTCTACAACAGAAAAGGAGTGCCTCGCCATTATCTGGGCTACATCAAAGTTTCGCCCCTTCCTCTATGGCAGGCCCTTCAAAGTTGTGAGCCACCACCACGCCTTGTGTTGGCTAGCTAACTTGAAGGATCCTTCAGGTCGCCTCGCACGATGGAGTCTGAGACTTCAAGCATTCGACATCACCGTCGTTTACAAGTCCGGGCGAAAGCACTCTGACGACGACTGCTTGTCTCGCGCCCCCGTCGAACCGCCGCCACAGGATGACCAGGATGACGACACTTTCTTGGGACCCATCAGTGCCGACGAATTCGCCGAACAACAGCGAGCCGACCCGGAACTAAGGAACCTTGTAGACTACCTGGAAGGCAAGACCGTCACTGTGCCGAAGGTGTTCAGGCGAGGACTGGCGTCGTTTTTCTTGCAAAACGACATTCTCCTAAAGAAGAACTTCTCGCCTCTCCGAGCCAACTACCTCCTCGTGGTACCCTCAGCATTGCGTCCAGAGGTTCTGCAAGCTCTCCATGACGACCCAACGGCTGGACACCTCGGTTTTTCCCGCACGCTCGCGAGGATACAAGAAAAAATACTACTGGCCTCGCCTCTCTGCCACGTCGCCCATTACGTAAGGACATGCCGAGACTGTCAGCGACGCAAAACACCGCCGACAAGGCCAGCCGGACTTCTACAGCCGATCGAGCCACCTCGCCGACCGTTCCAGCAGATTGGGATGGACTTACTGGGGCCTTTTCCGAATAAATTTTCCGAATAAATTTCCGGGAATAAATGGATCGTCGTAGCTACGGACTACCTCACCCGCTACGCCGAAACAAAAGCCTTGCCCAAAGGCAGTGCTGCCGAGGTAGCCCGATTCTTCGTTGAGAACATCCTCCTGCGTCACGGTGCCCCAGAAGCCCTCATCACCGACAGAGGTACTGCTTTACGGCAGAACTAACTCAAGCCATCCTGCGATACAGCCACACAAGCCATCGCCGGACCACCACCTACCACCCGCAGACGAATGGCCTCACCGAGCGCCTAAATAAGACCATCGCCGACATGCTGGCAATGTACGTCGACGTCGAACACAAGACGTGGGATGCCGTCCTTCCGTACGTGACCTTCGCATACAACACGGTCGTGCAAGAAACGACGCACATGGCGCCGTTCAACCTGGTCTACGGAAGGAACCCGGCAACGACGCTTGGCGCCATGCTACCGGACGTCACCGACGAAGAAAATCTCGACGTTGCCACCTATTTGCAGCGTGCCGAAGAAGGTCGACAGCTCGCCCGACTGCGCATCAAGAACCAGCAGAGGACCGACAGCCGACACTACAACCTTCGACGACGCTACGTCGAGTACCAGCCCGGTGACCGTGTTTGGGTCTGGACTCCGATACGCCGACGAGGACTTAGCGAGAAGCTGTTACGTCGCTATTTCGGACCATATAAGATCACCCGACGTATTGGCGCACTGGACTATGAGGTCGTGCCAGACGGCATTTCGCAATCACAGCGGCGCCGAGCACGACCTGAAGTCATCCACGTGGTGCGTCTTAAGCCTTTCTACGCCCGCTGACAAACTTAGGTACTTTGTTACTTTGTTATTGTTTTTTTTTTGTTATTTTGTTTATTACCCATGGTTTTGTTTTCGCTTTCGTGTTTGTTTGTAGCATCGGGATGATGCTTTTTAAGGGGAGGGTATTGACACGTACACATGTTTATCTTTCACCGGTGGCCGCTTTCAACACCGGCTGACAAATGTTAAACGTTATCGCTCCGCGCAGGACGCGCCTGCATTGGAAGCTTCTCGGACGTTATCAATGCTTCTATCCGTCGTCTGTGGTCACCGACGCCCATGTAATCTGATTGTATGAGCGACGCGAATTGTCTAGAACTTTCTGGAAGACACGTGGGCATCAGGGATTAATCTGGAACCTTCGATGACTCAGGTATAAAAGCCGACGCGTTTCGCCGCTGATCAGATTTCGACGATCGCCGACTGTGTTCACCGCTATCGTTGTGCTTCAAGTGTAACTTGCTTTTGTGGGCACAGGTTCGCCCAATAAAGAATCAGTTTCGTCATTCACAGTTTTACGACTGTTTGCTTCATCGTCACTACTACGTGACAGTATGACAGTGTATGCATGACGGCAATCTCACTATGACAACTGGGTGACAGTGTTGGCGTGGCGACGACGGTATGTCGAGAGTCGGTTGACGAAGGTAGAGTAAGGACAATGTAACGACCGCGATAACGTCACGACGACTGTATGACAAAGTATGCATGGTGATGTCGGCATGAAAACCACAAGAGGATAGCATGATGACGTAGAGTGGATGATGACAATGGCGTGACGTTGACTGTATGACGAGGATTGTGTCTGTATGACACGACGATGAACATCTGTATCAACACGATGCCATGCCGACGACGGCATGAGGAGAGTCGGATGAATGACAACAGCATTGTTGTCAAAAATGACGAATAAGCAATGACGTCGATGGCACGACGAAGACGGTATTGAGACCACGGCATGACGCCTATGGGATGATGGTATTGAAGGAATAACATGGTGAACGGCAGCTTGACAACGATGGCAAGGCAGCAATGGTATGATGATGACGGCATACCGTCCTCGCGAGCAATTTCGCAGGTTGTCGTTTGTGAGCCATAGCTCAACAAATTGACTCGCTTAGTTGGGCCATGTAGCAGCGAAAATCTTTATACAGATTGGGCTCGATCACGATCGAAAAAAGCCTGCTCGACATTTGGTTTGACTGGATGAAGAAAGGCATTGATTGAAAAGCAGCAGATTTCTCTTTATTTATTACAGGCGGGGGGAAGAGGCAGCCGTGGCAGGCCCGAGTCGACGAGACCTGCGTGCGTGTCCTAAAAGAAACACGTACAGGTGCCCACAAAATAACTCGGAACGCCGGACCGGTGGCCTTTCGCCGGCGGAGCGCGCCGGTGAAAAAGTAGTGCCAGGGTCTGCGCATGCGCGATCTCTCTAGCAAGCTCGCCTCGCTCCCCAGTGCATCTAAATAGGTGTTGCCTTGCTCCAAAAGAAAAGCGTTTGATGCTTTTAGCGTTGTCACGGGGGGGCTGTTCGGATGCGGTCTCTGAAACGCTGTGTGCGCGCGTGTGTACGCGATGGAGCATAAGCGCTCGTGCGTTCGCGTTAATGGGCATCGGGGCCTTTTAAAGCGTAAGGCTTAACTGCCTATTAGTCGCGGAATGGGACCATCGTCGACAACACTTGCGGTAGCAAAAACCAGAAAGCGGCATACCACACCTCTACTGTTAAATAAAGCATGTAAAAGGAAATCTCGCACCAAGCAGCTAAAAACAAGATTATTTCAAGTGTCCCAAACACTAATTAAAAGTAATTAGGGTAATTAACAAGACCAAAACACAGACATCATACGAAAGCGTGCAAAAGTGAGTTACTAACTAAGAATAATTACGACTAATTAAAGGTAATTAAGGGTTGCTAACACTAATAAAGACTACTTAACCTCAATTCGAGACTTCGTGATAAGACGGGTCAAATTAGGACTAATTAAGAGTTCCAAAGAGCAGCAGATACTAATTAGGATCAATTAATGACTTCGTAACAGCACGTAAGAAAATAATTAAACCTAATTAGTAATTAATAGTTACTTAATCATTTACCAAGATAAGCAAGCTATCGCAAATGAAATGACGTCAACGCATTAACGTTTTCGCCGTCAGTCACCTTATCAATCGATATGGGACCCCACCGAACATTTTTTTCCCTACGCATTGAACTCGCATAGCTGAGCACCCCTTGATTAGCAAAGTATTACCTCATTGAACAAAAAATGGAATGTTTGCGCCAACCAGCGCAGACACGCGATCAAATGTTAGAGTACTCCCTACTAAAGCTGCAGGGAAGCGGCCAGATTTCGTAAATAAATAGAACACTATGCTCTGTTCATTGTGACTGCGAAGCATTGAAGAGACCTTTATTATAGTGCCGCATGCATAACATTAATTCCTGTGCATGAAATCGGCGTGTTGGAACACGTCGTCTGTTGTCATTTTGAGCACTTTTATTACTGCACGCAGTCATCCTTGTTAAATGAGCCGTCGTGTTACAGTCAAAGTTCTGATCTTATTCACAAGTAGTCAATGCGGCTTGGAATATAAAAGAGCGTATCACGATAATCCGATTGATAAGTGCGCTACGCTGCATTTATAGGCGAGCCGTGGCGCTCGCCCACAGGAAAGATAAGCTATGAATTCATAGGTTCTTTAGTCGAAATAACTGACTCAGATATGCAAGACTTTAGGTATAATTAAAAGTAGAGCATGGTGAACTCACTGGTCACCACTCAGTTATGAACACTCATGGATCCATCGACGCAAGCTATCCAGAAACCATGACTATCTCTTAGAATGAATGCAGACTCCTAGAATCCGCGACAGGGATTACGCGTGTGTTAAGAGATTACGCTGCATAGCGTGTGAGCACGCTGTAGCCAACAGGCCGCGATCCCCGCCCCCCCCCTCCCCAGATGAGTGCTCGCAGCGCTAAGAGGGACAAACCGCAAGTTTCTTGACGCAAGGCAACGCCTATCTAGATGCACTAGGGAGCGAGGCTTGCTAGCTAGGGATGCCGCGCACGCGCAGACCAAGGCTGTAGTTTTCCGCGGGTGTGCTCCGGCGACGAGCGGCCACCGGTCTGGCGTTCCGAGTTATTTTGTGGGCACCTGTACAAGTACGGGTACATGTGGCAGTGGAGCTACTGTTCTAACGCGATAGCGTTAGAACAGTAGCTCCACTGCCGCAGAAAATCCCCGTGTCGCAGAAAACCGGCGTGTGATCGCGGGTGGCGGAGAAAATCATCGAACCACATCGACCGCGCAGGCCCTCCACGTGGTGCAAGGTTTTGGTGAACAAAAATTGAATTTCAGAAAAATGGTACGACTTTACCATTAGTCGTCGTATTTGCCGTCGGATTGTTTACCAATCGGCGTCGGATTGTAATTCGAATGTACGAGAAAACGTAATTCTTGTACGAGGAAACATTTCTACCATGCCTGCGCCTGTCAGGGGAATAGCAAATAATTAATAAAATGATAAAAAAAGGTTCTAGGCCCTTCATATTTTCACACAAGACCACTTATATTGCCCCTGGAAAAACGTCTTTCCAGCAATGCATTTCACTTTAAAATTGAAGCCGACTTTATGTGGTTTGGTGTAAGCTTCGTCTTTGTAAGCTGGCTTTCCCACGTTCAGTGTTGCAGTGAATGAAGCCTACTTGCCGTATGCGAACGATGCGATGCGAACGGGTCCCGATAACGCTATCGCGTTCTACTCTTAAAGGCGAAGCTTAAGGGTCCTCCAAGTTTTTAAGCGAAGCTTTATAGGCTCACAACTGTCGGCGGTGGTGGTGGTGGTGGTGGCGGTGTCACGCTGAAAAGTGGGCTGATCCTGGCTATAGTGCGGAAAGGGTCCAAGCTCATTGGCACATACCAGGGCAAAAAGAGAGGAACAGAAAGAAAGAGAGATAGAAGGAAAGAAAGATAGAAAGAGAGAAAGAAAGGGAGAAAGAGAAAGAAAGACAGAGAGAAAGAAAGAGAGAGAAAGAAATAACCAAAAAAAAAAATCACCACGAAGGTCAGATACACACACGACAAACTTTTAAGCGCAGCTTTATAGGCTCACAAGTGTTGTTGTTGGTGGTGGTGGCACGCTGAAAATTGGGTGAATCCGGGTGATAGTGCAGAAAGGGTCCAAGCTCAATGGCACATACCAGGGACAGAAAGAAAGAAAGAAAGAGAGAAAGATGGAGAGAGAAGGAAAGATAAATAGACAGAAAGAAAGAGAGAAGGGGAAAGCAAGAGAGAGAGAAAGAAAGATCATAGAAAGAAAGAGAGAGAAACAAATAAATGAAATCATCACGAAGGTCAGATACACACACGGCAAGCTTCGCTTCCCCCATTTTCTCAACAGGGGAAGGACTGGTGTCTTTTTTTTCTTCTGGCTAGGCGTAACGCGTTTAGCTTCATTAAGCAACAAAACTGAATATGGAAATTGCATTTTTTGAGACCGCACTGTGTAAACTATTCCTGAAGAAACGTATCAGATTGAATTTGCAGCATTTGACGACCACTACCGGCCGCCCGGCCAAGCGCTTGGAGAGGTCCATGAAGCAAAAGCTGGGGAGCCGGCGACGATAATAAAGAGACCTAGGGGCTCACGGAGCTAGGGGTGTTCGCGCAACAAAGAAGGCCGTAACGGGTGCAAGTACCTATAGTCGGGTACAACTTTAGAAGACAGGAGGAGGCCCCACCCAGTTGACCGAAGCGCAGCAGCCAATTCCTCCGCGACTAAAGAAATAGTCCCACTCAAGAAATTGTGACTGCTTCTAAAACGCATATTTGTCGGTATAAATAAGATTTGTGTATCTTGACGAGTGGTGAAACTATCATGGTGAAAGTGCTACCGCACATGCCGGATCGCGAGAGAAAAATAACTCCGTGCCTTCTACAACGCTGTGCGTCGTCTGCTACGGAGCAAGATCGATGGCACCGGGCGTAGCAGTCGCTGGCTTAATAGCATAAGATTCATACATACTTTTTGTGTGTTTGCACAACCTTATTTTTTGATGTGTTGGGCTTATTTTTAATTATATTTTTTATTTTTTTTTCGCGGTCTGCGATCTCGTGAGTTCGCGTACGATCGCGCGCGGCATTCCGTGCCAGTTTTCCGCCATGGAGCCTAGCGAAGTGACATCGGAACGCGATCCTTTGTTGCCGAACGAGCCTTGTGTCGCCTCGATGACCACACCACCAAGGAGCCTCGACAAGAACAAGAGCGGCCACATCCTGAACAGCGATTCACGCAACATGATCTTCCACTGCTACATGTTTTGGCGTAACAGGCAGCCTGAACGCAGCGTGGAGGACATGAGCAAGTTTGTCGCCGACATGCTTGGTGTCTGCGAAAGGACTGTGTTCAGGGTGAGGGAGGTAGTTAAAGCTTCGCATTTTTCGGTTGGCAAACTGACGACGCCCTCGCGAAAGCGCCCATGCAATGCGGAGAAGAGGAGACGCAGCGCGAAGTTTGACAGCTTCACGTTGTGCGCGCTGAGATCATATCTGCACGATTTCTTTCGCCGCAACGAGATACCGACGGTCGAGAAGATAACTACGGAGTTCTCGGAGCGTATGGAACTACCATCACTAAGGCGGTGTACTGTGCGTCGCCTGCTTGCCGAGATCGGCTTCAAGCACGAAAATAGAAGCCGCAACTCGCTGCTTATCGACCGGGATGACATCACCGATTGGCGGAATCGCTACCTCCGTGACGTGGAGCGCTACCGGGCAGAAGGCCGAACGATCTTCTACCTGGACGAGACATGGGTGACGGCGGGACACACTCAGTCGATCGTGTGGACAGACACCGTGGTGCAGAAGCGCGGACGCCTGTTCGCTCGAGCAAATGGCCTGACGACGGGTCTAAAACAACCTTCTGGGAAAGGTCAGCGCCTGATCGTGACGCACATCGGCAGCGAGGATGGTTTCGTCGACGGCTGCTTGGATGTATTCAAAGGCCAAAAGACAGGCGACTACCACGAAGAAATGGACGGCAATCGCTTTGAGGGCTGGTTCAATGACGTTCTGCAGAAGTTGCCAGCTGGTAGCGTCATTGTTTTAGACAATGCACCTTACCATAGCCAGCGAGAAGAGAAATTGCCGACGACACCCTGGAAGAAGGAAAAGATACAGGAGTGGCTCACAAGCAAGAACATCACCTACGGTGAAAGGATGATAAAGAAGCAGCTGCTTGAGCTGGTGGCATCTGTAAAGTCACGCTTTCTGAGCTACATCGTAGACAACACAGCTGTAAGTGCCGGTTGCATTGTACTCAGGCTCCCGCCGTACCACTGCGAATTTAATCCCATTGAGCTTGTGTGGGCCAAGGTCAAAAATGGCATCGCTGCGGACAACAGAGACTTCAAGCTGTCCACGGTCGACGTCATCTTGAGGGAGAAAATCAAGCTGGTAACGGCGGAAGACTGCAGGAAGAGCATTCAGCATGTGAGGGACTTGGAGGCAAAGTTCAGACTTGACACGTCTGGGCGTGAGCACATTCAACCCATCATCATCGAGCTGGGTGAAGATTGCACTGAAGAAAGCGACTCCGACTGCGAGCTGTCTGGCATTGAGCCACTCGACGAAGCATAAAGGCTTGTTATTAACAAAGAACAGACCTTATTAGGGCTACCAAAATTTTGCCGGTGGGTTCGCAACAGCCAACCATCCATTCCGTGACCTCTCAAATAAATAAGCAGTTCCATTTATGGCATATTCCTTATAATAGAAGCTCAATTCTGATAAGCAACGTCCTGCACACATTGTGCTCAATTTAGGAAGTGGCATAGAAACACATTTAAATGCTGGCATATCTGAATTGAAACACTATCGTTAACCCTGATTATCGTTGGCGGGCTCAAAATGCTCATTCGGGCAGCCACCGTCGAGGTTGACGTGCCCCATAGTGAAATAGCAGCAGTCAGAGCACGCTTTATGGTTCTGTTAGCAGTCTGCACTGGAAATCGCAGTCATGTCATAGCGAGTGGTGGTGAAATAGCAGCAGACAACACGAAGCTGACAACCACAGTCAGCAGCTTGAATGCCAAAGCACATTCATGTGGTTGCAATGTTTATTTTGTTATCTGGGTCACACAAGTAATGCGATTAAGAGAACAAATATAAAACATCGTTAGCTTAGTGAGGCCCAAAATGCTCATTCAGGCAGCCACCGTCGAGTTTGACGCGCCCCAATGTGAAATAGCAGAAGTCAGAGCACGCTTTATGGTTATGTTAGCAGTCTGCACTGGAAATCACAGCCATGTCATAGCGAGTGGTGGTGAAATAGCAGCAGACAACACGAAACTGACTGCCACAGTCAGCAGCTTGAATGCCAAAGCACATTCATGTTGTTTTATTGTTTATTTTGTTATCTGGCTCACACAAGTAATGCAATTAAGAGAACAAATATAAGACATCATTAGCTTAGTGAGGCCCAAAATGCTCATTCAGGCAGCCACCGTCGAGTTTGACGCGCCCCATAGTGAAATAGCAGCAGTCAGAGCACGCTTTATGGTTCTGTTAGCAGTCTGCACTGAAAATTAAAGTGTTGTCATAGTCAATTTTCAATTAATTAAGCTGACTCGAGCAAGTAATGCGAATGCCAGCACAATTATTAACGTGATTAATTTTGCTAGAATTTTTTTGTCATATTTACGTACCGGTAAAATGCTAAGTAAAGTTGAACGTGTTTTAGTGAGTCACTTTGTTCATTACAAGCCGTAGGCAAAGTGACGGACAGATTCAGACAGTGATATTGGGGAAGTAATAAATGGGGAAAGTTGCAAAAGCTCTCACAGCACTGCTTTGCTGGACTCCATTCACTAGAAAACTGCATTTGTAATGATGAAAGCGTCAAGACAGGAAATGATACCTCACTGCACAGTGTTATATATATGTAGCACCACATGTGACGGGCAGCAAAACCATCTGTTTATTAAGACTGAATGCAACAACATAGCAAGGTGCTGTTTCACAATATGGCACCTTTTCATGTGCACTTCTGGCAAGCTACCGTATGCACTGATGCATAAACACATTAACAGGGGAAAGAGACGAAGTAACTGTGCAAGCCACGTGATGCTTTTAACATTTTGTATCTGTCAATGTTTCTGTTGTCACAGCTGATAGAACTTTCTGCGGTGCAAGTTGATTAATCACGCTGCAGCAAGAGCACAAGAAGCAACGTCAGAATAGTAGGAGAAAACAAAGCAAGGTGGCAGACTGAGGAGGCAAGGTAGACAAGAGAGAATGGCTTTAATGACATCGAAGAGGCCAGCCCTGCTATTCACAGGACTTGGTGCTTTGAATGAGACTAGTTAATGGAATTGTAAAGAAAGTCGTGGGTGCAGCATGCTTATAAGAACAAATGCAAGAATAAAAGGATAGGAATAAGAATAAATATATACACGCACGGAAGAACTCACATATTCACACACATGAACACAAACGCGAGCGCGAAATCTAAGATATAAAATACAAAAAAGGGCAAAATAACAAATATACGCAAACACACAAGAAAACACGCACACACATTTAACGCAGACGCGAGTAGAACTATTAGGAGTCAGTTCACAAGCAGCTGTGCCTACTTTGTCGTACTTTTTTTAATGTACATATTGGCTCTGTTGCCTTCACTGTCATAGGAATTTTTTAGTAGCGACATATCACGACAAAGCTCAAAGCTGTGTTGTGGAAAAGCAAGTCGAGCGCTGACAGCACAGCTTATGCGCGATTGTGTCACAGCAGGCTTTCTACAGCTGGCGCATGCAGTGAGCGAAGAGTTCTAAGCCACACAGCGACGCGAATTCATGCCAAGCTCCCTCGCAACGGCACCAGTGTATCCGTCATAATTTTATATTAGCATCCCGGCTGACATTAAGGAAACAAACACTGCTTCTAAACGCCTGACCGTTAACAATCCAATGACATTCGCTCAAGCAGCGCGTGTTAGTCACTGATTGTTAGCATTGGTGGAAAGCAATCAATCGACGGTGCTACACAACACTCGAACGACGCTGCTAGACGCTCGGCTATCTTATCACACTGCTGCCAACGATCGGTCGTTTGCACGCTGAGCTGGCAGCAACGAATCTTTGCGTTGGAGGTTGCTTTCACAAATCTTTTCTGTTGAGAAACTCGCAGGTTGGTTTCATTCGCGCACGCTTTTCTCATTTATCCTGATAATGGTTTTGCTTCATCACTTCACCACGTCCGACGAGAAACGCAGGGGCACAGTAAACAAACACACCCGCCGCTCCAAGTAGGTACCAAACTTTGGCGAACTCTCCTCGTCGTAACTTCACTTAGGAGCAAAACAAAACACCACGGAACAAACACGTGCGTTGTTTGTTTGCAGCGGTATGCCGCCGCGGGATCCTGTTTCCACACGAAGCGCAGCGCAGCGCCACCGATGTTCGCTGCAATCTTTCTTCGCCGGCTCACGGCTCAGAACAAACGCACGCGGCACAAATTGTGCATCGTAAGCTCACAATAATATTTCTGGCATGACAGACCCCCACAAACAATTCGAATTCACTCTGACCAAGGGAGACGCACAGAGCTGACGCGACTCGGCCCTGTTCGAAGCGAGGGCGACCATGTTAGGCATGTTCCCCGTCGGCGGGTACACCGGCCGTCCGGCTGATGACGTCACCTGAAGTGCGCGCCTATTGGTGCCGGCTCGTGTGCATCCGCCTTTGAGGGGCAAATGCCGCTGTCTTCTAAAGTTGTATCCCACTATAGATAGTATTTCCCGGCGCACTGCATGGAAGCGCTGCAGTCAACCGGCTGGGCCGGCGTGCGAATGGAAATTCGCGTTGCGGCCACCCGCTCTGAACTTAATTCGGCAGTGGTGATAATTCAGTTCGTTCGTAGCGAATAAGTGGGTAAGAAGACTTTCACCACATTCACTTAGTCTCATACTGCTTTGTCGGCAGAGTACTATGGATAACATTGTGGGGCTTTCACGATTGCTTCTTATTTCAAACGCTTCTAGGCCTCACAACAGAAATTATAATCATGATGGTTTATTAAATGCGAAGCATTTCTTGACGCACACTTGCAACATTGACGGTATCTATCTATCTGTCTAGCGGCCTACGTCTTGGTGCTCTCATGGTCGTTTCGTTAACATGGTATGTACCAAATTTGGCATAGTATGACAACAGTATATGACGAATATAAATGATAGGTCATGACGTGAATGTCATTACATGCGTGTCATGTAGGTCATGAAACAGCCGCGTAAAATGACAATGACCCATCGAAAAACGATTAACACTCAAAACTAATTGAAATGGATTCTGACGTGGTCATTAAGTGAAGGAAACACTAAAGGATGATAGTAGAAGTCATAGTCATGAGCATGACTTAGCAAGAATGACCATGACTCAGCGAAAAAAAGATTAACACTCAATAACCACTGAAATGGGTCGGACGTGGGCACTAAGTGAAGGAAACACTAAAAGGTAGGGGTAGAAGTCATGGTCATGACCATGACTCATCAAAAATGACCGATTACTCAGCGAAAAAAGATTAACACTCAACAACCAATGGAATGGGTTCGGATGTGGTACTAAGTGAAGGAAAAGGCTAAAGGCTGATGGTCGAAGTCCTTGTCATGAGCATGACAAAAGGCCTTAATGCCTCTTAGGTACACCTAGAGGGACTCCTGAGGACTCATGGCATAGATCTCATGACATGCATGTCATGTAGGTCATGAAACAGCCGCCTACGTCTTGGTGCTCTCATGGTCGTTTGATTAACTTGGTAGGCTCCCCACACACTGCTTCGCATAACATTGATTCCCACAGGGCGTGGGATCTGCCGGCTTTTTTTGTTTTTTTCAATCGGCTTTGAAACGGGGCGGCGGCAAATTGTAACCTGGCCTGCTTGATCTAACCAGGTATGCTATACATGCTTTTCAGTCAAATGACGTGTCTACATCTCTTTATTCTTTTTTTTATCCTTAAAACATCTATATCCGCGATGTTCCATTACCTATGCCTATAACAGATCCTGTCCTATCAATCTCTTCCGTGCTTTTTACAGCGAAGCTGTTTATGGCTAGGCTTCCGTCCATCTTTCGTGTGCATGCGTAAAAATGTGCGCTTATCCTGGTGATAGTGCAGAAAGGGTCGAAGCGCAATGGCACATGCCCCTGTGGACTCCGGGTGGTGGGCTCCGCCACCTGTAACGTGCCCTTGAAATACCCTTGTCACACCTGGGACACAAAGAGGAGCAGGGGTAAGAACAACGATCCGATCTGAGCCCAAAAGGATAACCCGTGTCGGTAATGTCTACGTTCGCACCGCCCTCTCTTTGAGGCATTCCAACCGCTTGCGTGCCTAGTTTCCTACCACTCTCCCAGCACGGCGGCATCCGTGCCGTTCTCCATTTTCAATTTCACTTTTCTTTCTGGTAATGGAGAGGCCACGTGTAGTGCGCACTCCCGGCGATGATTGCACTTTCGTCTCTGTTTCTGCCTTCGCTCATCACAGGCGCGTTGCTCCTCATGAGTCAGGACTGTACGCGGCTTTCCCGTTTGTGTCACCTCTGTGTCGTGTGCTAAACAGCTTCGCTGGTCATCCACCATCACAGAGTGGAATGGATGATGATCTTTATTTCCGCTAATACTTCATTTTCACCATTTGGTACTACTACAAGCTCTTGAAATGGCAGTGCCACCTACCGGCAGGGTTGCGAGCTGGGCGTGACGGCTCGCGTCGCCAGATGGACTGCTGACTTAACGAGGGCTGGTTCGTACTGACTGCTGATCGTACTGACTGCTGACCGTAAGGACTGCGTACTGACTGCGCTGCTGATCGGCATGCATGGAAAGTGCAAATACAACGATCGTCCTGCTTTCGTTGCGCTGCTGCTCGCGCTTTTCGTACGAACAATCAAAGCTTGTCGAATAGATAAAATCGCACATGTGCAACATGTATGTGAAATTTAAACGTAATTGAATAGTATTCCTGAGACGTTAACAACGCTATCACGTTATACTAAAACTCGCTTTTCGCGAAGTCAAGTTCCGGAAGAGTAATGGCATTTCCCCTGCCTCCCGCTATAACACCATAGGTTACTAAAATTGTCTATTGTGATGTTAATAAAAAGTAATCAATGAAAGACTCCCGCCCAGGAAAAATTTTACTGGCAAAATGTAATAGAATTTAACTGGCAAAAGAGGTTAGGGTCGTACAATAGCACTGACAATCGACAACATGCCAATACGCAGTGTTATATATTGTTCCTTGAGTATGAAACGTGCCCCCAATGCACGGGACACGGGCGTTTTTGCATTTTGCCTCCATCGAAATGCGGCCACGGCGGGACTGAATAAAGCACCCTTTCTTATTTAAGGGCGTACCTGGCCTGTGGGTATTCTTAGGGGACTAGGTTGCTGAGGATAGGATCCACATCCATGCTCCATGTTATTGTGATACATTTATCAATGTATGTGGTCAGAGGTAGAATCGACCATTACTGGTCTGTTTGACGCATTTCAGAACGCATTAACCCAGCAAATCTCTGATTCCGAAATGACCTACCGGTCAATAAACACCCTAGCCTTTTTTTCCGGTATGCTCGAGCGTAAGAAGGAAGTATAAATATGCAGAAACCTTGTTTGACAGAAAAACATTTTAATGAGCGGTGATCGGAGCTCCCTCAGTCCAGGGAGAGGGCGGCCTCTGCCTCCTGCCTGATCTGGATAATTAAGGACTTTTGCCCTGCCAAGTCAGAAGGAAGTAACATTTTAATACCTGTTGGGTGTGCGAATAAGAGCGTCATATATGTTTTTATTGACTTCCTTTCTGCCGAGCACTGCGCTTCCTGATGCCCTTGGTACTTTCCACGTATGAAGTCACTTCTTGCAGTCAGAGTCATAGACAGGATAATGTTCCTTACAATGTTTGTAATATTCTGCATAACATTTGGGAAACTCTTCCCCTATTTTTTCATCCCATATATCCATTATACAAACAGCCTTGTCTGAAAGGAAAACGGAAGTCATGTTTCCCTTAAAAATGTCTATATTGAAGATAAAATATAACGTATAGAACATACCGTAAGAATAACGGCGTACATTTCGGGCCTGAATCTGACATGTTCCACTTTTATGCCACTGAAATACGGCAGTTAGCTGATTAGTAGCTCAGGAAAGCAAACGACAGCTAGCGCCCCATTTGCACCCACAGTCCCTGCGTTAGGGCCTGTTCGACTGTTACAACTTCTTAGCCGTGCAGAAAAGCTTACATTAGAGAAATACCTCATCGTCCAAAGAGGTACGCGATTTATCGGCCGCCTATACCATGCCACTGTATGCTGCTTCGCAAAACGTTTCGTGATCACTAATGATAGATTTGGTTGACTGCACTTTGTGTTGCTCCAAGCTAATAAATGGCTGTCGACTGGCCAATGTGCATTGAGCGTGTCAAGACAAGATTACCTGTGCACGGCTCTTAGAGGACTTCTGTACTGATGGAGTCCTCAATAGATTTAGGAAAAGAACTTCTTCGTATCAATAAGATTCTACTGGAACAAATAGGACTAGTGCGCAGAGCAGCTGTGCTGTATATCTTTTGTCAAGACAGGACCTGCGACCGTACTTTGTTATTTTCCATGTCTCACTCATTTTGCATACAACTCATACCTGACAACTTTTTGCACGTCTTACCTATTTGACATGTCACTCTTGCCAATGTTGGCTTCACGTCGGAGTGCGATCCAATAAGAAACAGAACAAAGAATGAATATTTCAGTGGGTTATCATAAAATGCTCCCAGCAGCCTCGCCAGTTCTGTTGTCGCCCACCCGTTTGCAGAAATTTGATTGTGCAGTCGCTACATATTCAAAAGATGTCACGTGTATGCTCAAAACTGAATAAATCTCACCAATAGCACTACGCTATTCTCATTTTGAAGGAGAAACTTGGCGATGTATTGGACTGTTTTTTTCCCTTTCTTGACTTTGTGCACCGGATGGCGTTCTGTTTCTAACACTGTAATGCAATAAATCAGGTTTGTTTTACTGCGACAGCAGTCAAATACTGAAAACTAGGTTTGCCTTACGTGTTCGTTCTTCTGTCCGTCGATTTTACTACTCTATACTACGAGCGTCTTCCTCACCGACGTGTTTTGTGGTCGTCAGACTTGCTCATCAAACTTTGTCCGCACTCCAAACAAAAGAATTGATATGCATGTCAGTGCACCAATGTGCGATTAGGAGTTGGATGCGCTAACCACTTAGATATCGAGCAAAAAAAAACTGAAGGCAATTACTACAATGCTTTGTGTCCCACGTTAGACTCTCAAAGCGGTGTAATGTGTGTATTTAGGTCGGTAGCCAGGACAATGAATACTGTATCGATACTTAAGCTACATCCTTTGTTCGACTACTGCTCGTAATTAAAAGTTTGCATCTGCCTATGAACATCTGCCTTGTTTGAATATATTGATAACATTAAAATACTGTACGAGGATGCCAATTTTTATTTTTATTTATTTATTTGACAATACTGCATTGGTTCCCTCCCTCAGTTCAGGGAGAGGGCGGCCTCTGCCTCCTGCCTGATCTGGATAATTAAGGACTTTTGCCCTGCCAAGTCAGAAGGAAGTAACATTTTAATACCTGTTGGGTGTGCGAATAAGAGCGTCATATATGTTTTTATTGACTTCCTTTCTGCCGAGCACTGCGCTTCCTGATGCCCTTGGTACTTTCCACGTATGAAGTCACTTCTTGCAGTCAGAGTCATAGACAGGATAATGTTCCTTTCAATGTTTGTAATATTCTGCATAACATTTGGGAAACTCTTCCCCTATTTTTTCATCCCATATATCCATTACACAAACAGCCTTGTCTGAAAGCAAAACGGAAGTCATGTTTGCCTTAAAAATGTCTATATTGAAGATAAAATATAACGTATAGAACATACCGTAAGAATAACGGCGTACATTTCGGGCCTGAATCTGACATGTTCCACTTTTATGCCACTGAAATACGGCAGTTAGCTGATTAGTAGCTCAGGAAAGCAAACGACAGCAAGCGCCCCATTTGCACCCGCAGTCCCTGCGTTAGGGCCTGTTCGACTGTTACAACTTCTTAGCCGTGCAGAAAAGCTTACATTAGAGAAATACCTCATCGTCCAAAGAGGTACGCGATTTATCGGCCGCCTATACCATGCCACTGTATGCTGCTTCGCAAAACGTTTCGTGATCACTAATGATAGATTTGGTTGACTGCACTTTGTGTTGCTCCAAGCTAATAAATGGCTGTCGACTGGCCAATGTGCATTGAGCGTGTCAAGACAAGATTACCTGTGCACGGCTCTTAGAGGACTTCTGTACTGATGGAGTCCTCAATAGATTTAGGAAAAGAACTTCTTCGTATCAATAAGATTCTACTGGAACAAATAGGACTAGTGCGCAGAGCAGCTGTGCTGTATATCTTTTGTCAAGACAGGACCTGCGACCGTACTTTGTTATTTTCCATGTCTCACTCATTTTGCATACAACTCATACCTGACAACTTTTTGCACGTCTTACCTATTTGACATGTCACTCTTGCCAATGTTGGCTTCACGTCGGAGTGCGATCCAATAAGAAACAGAACAAAGAATGAATATTTCAGTGGGTTATCATAAAATGCTCCCAGCAGCCTCGCCAGTTCGGTTGTCGCCCACCCGTTTGCAGAAATTTGATTGTGCAGTCGCTACATATTCAAAAGATGTCACGTGTATGCTCAAAACTGAATAAATCTCACCAATAGCACTACGCTATTCTCATTTTGAAGGAGAAACTTGGCGATGTATTGGACTGTTTTTTTTCCCTTTCTTGACTTTGTGCACCGGATGGCGTTCTGTTTCTAACACTGTAATGCAATAAATCAGGTTTGTTTTACTGCGACAGCAGTCAAATACTGAAAACTAGGTTTGCCTTACGTGTTCGTTCTTCTGTCCGTCGATTTTACTACTCTATACTACGAGCGTCTTCCTCACCGACGTGTTTTGTGGTCGTCAGACTTGCTCATCAAACTTTGTCCGCACTCCAAACAAAAGAATTGATATGCATGTCACTGCAGCAATGTGCGATTGGGAGTTGGATGCGCTAACCACTTAGATATCGAGCAAAAAAAAACTGAAGGCAATTACTACAATGCTTTGTGTCCCACGTTAGACTCTCAAAGCGGTGTAATGTGTGTATTTAGGTCGGTAGCCAGGACAATGAATACTGTATCGATACTTAAGCTACATCCTTTGTTCGACTACTGCTCGTAATTAAAAGTTTGCATCTGCCTATGAACATCTGCCTTGTTTGAATATATTGATAACATTAAAATACTGTACGAGGATGCCAATTTTTATTTTTATTTATTTATTTGACAATACTGCCAGCTGCTTTTTGGCAGCCAAAGCAGGAGTGGTATAGAAAAGAAAAAGGGACACCGTACAAGCAAAGAAAATGTCGAAATAAAATTCGAACACAGCAAGGTCAAACACAGTGCAACACAGATCATACTTGTACGCTACTGCGCAGAACAATCTCTGTGAAACTAAAGACACTAGTTAAATAAAAGTTCGGTACGAAAGGAATTGCGTGCTTCGCTCACATCTGCGAAATAGCTGATAAGAAAGAGTCGATGGTACGCTTGTTCGTTACCTCTTGTGGGAGCCTGTTCCAGTCTCTTATCGTTCTAGGAAAAAATGAATATTGATAAGCGACAGTTCTAGCCTGGGGTACAATAAGGGTAAGTTCGTGCTTTCCGCGGGTACTTCTACACGTGTTAAACTATAAGTAATTGTCAAAATTCATTTTAGTTTGGCCGTTGACTATCGTGTAAAGCATCTTGAGACGGTGTAACTTACGGCGTTCCTCGAGTGTTGGAAGACCAGACTTTGAACGGAGATCGGATAGTGACACCTGTCTTCCGTAGGCATTAAAAATGAACCTGAGTGCTCTTTTTTGTACTTTTTCCAGCTTATCTGTATCAGTCTTAGTGTGCGGGTCCCAAACGATATCACCATATTCAAGCAGTGGACGCACCAGTGAAGTATAACCAACTAGTTTTGTTTTGCTCGTACAATGCTTCAGACGTTGCCGAAGTAACCATAGTCTTTTTGAGGCTGACGAAACTATGTTTTGAATGTGCGCACTCCATCTTAAATCGCGAGATATTTCAATCCCCAGATATTTAAACTTATCGACAAGCGTAATCCCAACGTCGTTAATTTTGTATGCATGCGATAGTGGACTCTTCTTTTTTGTTACGGTCATTTGGGAGCACTTAGGGATATTTAGGCTCATTTTCCAGGTCTGGCACCAGTTAGAAATTGATGTTAGGGAATTGCCTAATAGTAATTGGTCATCTTTAGTTTGAATGGCATGATAAACAACGCAGTCATCCGCGAAAAATCGACATTGTACGGCAGTGTCAAGCGAGAGATCATTCAGATATACAAGAAAAAGTAATGGTCCAAGGACGGACCCTTGAGGAACGCCTGAAAGGACTGGAGCCATTGATGATTTAGAGTCACCTATTTGAACATATTGTTGGCGTTGCGTTAGGTAAGAGTCAAGCCATCGTACAATACGGTCATTTCTAAAGAGACGCTTTAGTTTTAATATCATTTTGGAATGCGACACGCGGTCAAAGGCTTTTTCAAAGTCTAGAAAGATTATGTCGACCAGGCCACTATTATCAAGAACTGCAAACAAATCATTAGTAATGTGAAGTAACTGTGTCACTGTTGAAAGGCCGCGCCTAAATCCGTGCTGACTGTTCAAGAAAAAATTGTTGCCTTCTAGAAAGCTGCTTAAATGTTTGAAAAGAAAATGTTCTAATACCTTGCTAGCTGTGCACAACAACGACACCGGGCGATAATTAGTCACTGTAAGCTTATCGCCAGTTTTGTGTATCGGTATAATTTTACCTATTTTCCAGTCAGAAGGAACTTCTCCTTTCTGCAAACTTTCGGTAAAAATAATATAAAGATACTTGGCACACCACTCCGCGTATCTAAACAAAAATGCATTTGGGATTTCGTCGGGTCCCGAAGATTTCCTAATGTCTAAGCTAAGCAATGCTGAAAAAGTACCTTCTTCTGTGATTAAGGATTATAAACAGGGATAAGGTGCCTCAGAAAGGCTGGCCAACGTTTCGATAGGAGGACCTATCTTCGTCAAAGGCACCTTATCCCTGTTTATAATCCTTATTCCTCGTGTGCTACTCCATTAGTCAGCCATCTTTTTTTGATTCTTCTGTGATTAGTAGCTCTGGAAGTTCATACATAGATGTGTTGCTGAAATCTACATTGTTATCGGCACTGCGCAGAAAAACGGACGAAAAGTAGTCGTTGTATGCCGTTGCTATACAGGTTGGGTCAGTGACGTCCTTATCGTGTATTTTCAATTTATTAACTGGTTCCTTCTTTTGTGTCAAATGAAGCCAAAACTTTCTCGGGTCACTGGAAAGGAAGTTGTGCATTTTGACGTTGAAAAAAGTGAATCTGGACGATTTTATTTTCGAACGCAAATCCGATCGCAGCATAGCCAAGGTGCCGCTATCTCTGTGCTTTTTCGACGATAGTCGTTTTACGCGCCGCTTTAGATGAAGGATTTCGCGCGTTATCCAGGGGCTTCGTCGTTTGCTCTTGCGTTTTTTCGGGATGTATTTATTCATGCAATGACGCACCGCACATTTGAAGTGCAACCACAAACTATTAACAGTTGTAAAGTTCCTGTGGCACTGCAAAAAGAAATCATAGTCTTGTTCCAGGAAGTCTAATATGCTAACATCGTCCGCATTATTGAAATCATAGTAGGGCCTTGGCTTGCTGCGCTCAGCTTTACGCCACAGTTGGATTTTAAGAAGGACAGAGAAATGGTCCGATATGCCGGGCACGACATCGACAGTATAACCTAGCTGACTGACGTTTTCGGATATGAAGACGAGGTCAAGAATCGAACTCGATACCGCAGTTTGGCGCGTTGAGGTATGCACTACCTGGTGTAGATCGAATGCATATGCGATATCTAGCAACATATTCGCGTGTTGGCATGTTGAAGTAGCACACATCAAGTCCCAATCTATATTAAGCATGTTGAAGTCGCCACTCATTATAACGCAACTGTAGCGCTTTTTGTTGTCGTACAGAAAGTCGTGTAGTGCCTCCAACATAGAGATGTCAGCATTGGGTGGTCGATAGACAGCTCCGATAAGTACGTTTTGGCAGGAAAGTTTGGTAGCTATCCACACCATTTCAATCTGCTTATTGTGTGGGACCAGCGTATACTGAATGCCTTTCTTCATCAGAAGTGCCACTCCTCCCCCTCTTGAACAGCGATCATGCCGGATAATTTCATGCGTTACAGGCACAACATCTGCATCATCTATGCTATCGTGAAGCCAAGTCTCTGTTACCACGGTGATGTCGGGATCATAGGCAATGAGTAAACCTTCCAGATCGTCGCTTTTATTTACAATGCTTCTAGCGTTGACATTCATTAAGGATAAAGCTATTCGGTTGTGAGAAACTATTGGCTGTGGTTGGGGGTTGTTTGGATTGCACTGTTGGGTGCAGTCATCCCATAGTCAGTCATCAGTCATCCCATCCTACGTACATTTGTACGTAGCAAAGACATTCTTGACAGGATGGCGGTTTTTGCGTGCAATTCTTCATTGCGATACTCGTGAAAACAGCGTCGGCGGCGCAAAAACAGGCGTACGTGACAATTACTATCAACATGATAATTACTATCAAACATGGCACTTACTGAAAATACATGATGTGGTGGGCGGATTCGTGGAGAACAGCAGCGAAGGCGTCCCTACGAACTACGACTTGGCGACGATTGCATCCCGCGAAGTATGTTACATAGTAGCTTACGAGATTTACAGATGCCAAGTTCCCAATATGGCGGCACTGTAAGCGTACACCAAAAAGGACAAAAAAAAACTTTCGCTCTAATTTTTAGAGTACGTCCATAGTTAACAATTTCGTATGGCTGAAAGTTTCACTGCACATTAACAAAGAAATAATTTTCACACAGCCTTCATTACACCATAAGACGGTAATCCCGTCAATGCACCTGTATTATCACTCTGGCTCAGCATACTTAAATAAAAACCTAGCTTATTGCTAGGTTTTTATGTGCTCTTGATCATAAAAAATTGTTTACACGGAGTGTAAGAAATGTTAATCGGGTAACTGTATTCATATTTTTCGAATACATTGCTTATTGTGCCGAAGCAGCTTGGGTATTTATTCCGAAAGAAATTGGAATCGCTATTCGACTCAAGGCAACTGTTGATAATTTTTAGGACAGATATGACACTGCTATGTAACCTCATATGTTATACCTATGAACAAGTGCGTTGTAATTTGTGGGCATGATGATGTGTGGTGTTTTATGGCGCAAGGGCCAGGTATGGCCAAAGAGCGCCATGACAAGTGCTAATGTAATCGATGCGATGTTATGACGCGGGCAATGAATTTCTCATGGTAGATGTGACATGGCTGTAAAGAGGCCTAAAAACTGTCGCTGTAAATGGCGTAAAACATATAGGCAATAAAATAATGATAGTGACTGAAGTGGTGTATGCTATGAGTTGAAAGGTGGAACAGGGTTGTGATAACATGTATTTAAAAATGAAAAGGTGATGCTTGACAACGAGTAGCACAACAGCCTCACCAGGTACCTTGAGTACAAGGGGCTGGAGGCATGTGCTATAAACAAGGGTTGACATCGCAACAGCGGCCTCTCGCAGGAGGCCGTGCTACGAATTTCTTGGGCAGAATACATTGAGCGTACGAACATCATTTAAGAAGGATAAAAGAGACTTCATGTCGAATAGCGGTTCTTTGCCTAGAAACAGTGCTAGGTGAAGTGGTATACACGGCTTGTACGCTAAGGGGAAGTGTCTTTTTCTCTCGGCTTGTGTTTCACGGCATTCCAGGAGGACATGCTGAACACTGAGTATTTCCCCACATCTAACACACAATGGATGTTCACCTCCAGTCAACAAAAAGCTATGGGTACCATAAGTGTGCCCTATTCTCAGACGACAGAATAGGACATCACTTCGTCTTGAGTTGGTCAGTGATGGCCAATACCCTAAAGGTGGCTTAACCATGTGGAGCTTATTAAGGATTTCAGCGTCCCACTTATGCTGCCAGTAGGTTCTCAGTTTGCTCCGCAAATATGGCTTTAGGTCTACAACTGGAACAGCTATGGATGTGTTGAAATATTTTGTATCTAAGGAAGTGGCCATTCGGTCTGCTAGCACGTTACCTTCGATACCTCTGTGTCCAGGCACCCAGCATACCGTTACATGTTGGCCAGAGGCATAAATAGCACATAGGAGAGAGAAAAGGTCTGCAAATACTGGATTTCTCTGTTTCCAGCGTGACATCAATGTTTTAACAACGCTTAACGAGTCTGTATATATAACCGCCTTATGTAGCTTTAACTGCTTGATGTGTTTCGCAGCGCACCATAGTGCATACGCCTCTGCTGTAAAGATGCTTGTATGATGGTGAAGAACATCCGACTCCGAATAGGATGGGCCAACGGCTGCATAAGACACGCCGGCATGCGATTTAGATGCATCTGTGTAGTATTCTGGGCACGAGTACTTATATTGTAACTCTAGAAAATGCATACGAATGTGGGCCTCTGGAGCGTGCTTCGTTACCTCCACAAATGACGTGTCACAGTCGATGATGTGCCACAACCACGGCGGTAACGGCTTAGCAGGAGCCATTAAGCGATTTTCAAAAAGCGGAACGTCCATATCTTCGCTCAGCCTCCTCACACGGAGCGAGAATGGCTCTCTCGCTGCAGGCTAGTTATGAAAAAGTGTTGCAGAGGTCATATCGTTGATGGTAGGATAACAAGGATGGTCTTTATCAGTATGTACTTTAAGAAAGTATTTAAATGTAGAATATGATCGTTGTAGATCAAGGGACTATTCGTTCGATTCGACATAGAGACTTTGAATAGGGCTTGTCCTGAAAGCACCGGTGGCGAGGCGGATACCAAGATGATGCACAGGGTCCAGCATCTTGAGAGCACTGGGGGTAGCAGAGTGATACACTACTGCACCGTAGTCTAATCGCGATCGTACAAGGCTTCTGTAGAGGTTCATGAGGCATTTTCTGTCGCCAGCCCATGTTGTGTGTGACAGTATTTTCAGTACGTTCATTGTTTTCAGGCACTTAGCTTTGAGATACTTGATATGAGGAATGAAGGTTAGTTTTCTGTCGAGTATAATGCCCAAAAATTTGTGTTCAGTGTTGGTTGGTATGTGTTGTCCATGCAGCACAATATCTGGATCTGGTATTAGGCCTCTCTTCCTAGAGAAAAGTATACAGGAGCTTTTGAGAGGGTTTAGCCTAAAACCATGTTCATTTGCCCATTTTGACACTTTGTTCAGTCCGAGCTGAACCTGACGCTCGCATATTGCAAGGTTACAAGACTTAAATCCGATCTGCACATCATCGACATATATTGAATAAAACATAGATGATGGAATGACTTTGTGAAGGGAATTCATTTTCACAACGAAGAGGGTGCAACTAAGCACGCCCCCTTGTGGCACACCAGTCTCTTGAATGAAACTTCTTGACAGGGCATTGCCCACTCTAACTCGGAACGTGCGGTTAGACAAGTAGCTTTCTATCATGTTTAACATGTTGCCGTGTACACCCATCGCAGATAGGTCTCGGAGGATTCCGAATCGCCATGTTGTGTCATAGGCTTTCTCGAAGTCGAGAAATACAGATAAAGAATTGTTTGTGTATATAAGCGTCTCTAATGTTTCCCTCAATGCGAACGAGGTGGTCTATTGTTGACCTACCTTCCCTGAAACCACATTGGAAGGGGTCAAGTAGACGGTTGCTTTCCAAATAATAGATTAGACGCCGGTTCACCATTTTTTCGTATAACTTGCACATACAGCTTGTTAGTGCTATTGGCCTATAGCTGCTGGCTAATGCAGGGTCCTTGCCTTGTTTATAAATTGGGATGATAATGGCTTCTTTCCATGAGGATGGAATATGTCCAGATATCCACATGGTATTGTAAAGAGACAGAAGTGTATTTAATGTTTCTGAGTTCATGTTCTTGATCATTTCATATAATATGCGGTCACCACCTGGTGCTGAGTTGGTGCAAGAACTGAGGGAAGCCTTGAGTTCAGCGAGACTAAACGGACGGTTGTAAGGTACTTCTGTTGCGCACTTTCGTTTGAGGCGCTCCCTCTCTGCATGTTCCTTGAAATTTAAGAAAGTTGGCTCATAGTGGGATGTACTACAAATGCTTTGAAAATGCTCACCCAGGAAATCGGCCTGATCTTTGATACTGTCACCTTGAGGGTTTACTAGGGGAAGTGGTTGTGTTTCCCGGCCTTTTAATTTGTTAACCCTGTTCCACACCTTACCCTCATCCTTATAAGAATTGATACTACATATATATTTTTCCCAACTATCCCGCTTAGCACGCCGACGTGTTCTCCTGCCCTGTGATTTTGCCTGCTTGAAATTAATGAGATTTTTCTCAGTTGGAGAGTCGCGAAGCAGGCGCCAAGCTTTATTTTGTTTTTTTCTTGCCTCTTTACATTCGTTGTTCCACCAAGGCATACGACGCTTACTAGCAAGTCCGTTAGTTTGTTTTATGCGTTTTTCAGCAGCGTCAATTATAAAACCTGTAAAATATGCCACAGCATCGTCTATATTAAAAGAAACTAAAGCATCCCACTGTAAGTACGTAATCTTTTTGAACAGTTCCCAGTTCGACGAGTTGGTTTTCCATCGAGGAACCTGTGGAGGGCAGCCAGCTTGCTTTGTTAGATTTAAAACAATAGGGAAGTGGTCACTTCCGTAAGGGTTTTTTATGACCTTCCAGTCAAGGTATGGCATTAGTGTCGGAGAGGCTATGGTTAGGTCTATTGATGAGTATGACTTATGTGTGGCGCTATAAAAGGTGGGTTCTTTTTTATTCAGCCGAACCGTACCAGAACATAAAAGGAAGTCTTCTACAGTACGCCCTCTTGCATCGCAGCGCGAGTCGCCCCACAGCATATTATGGGCGTTCAGGTCACCTGTTATTATGAATGGCTCAGGGAGCTGATTGACAAGCGTATGAAGTTCCGTAAGCGTAAAACGATGTTCGGGTGGTACGTAGAGTGAACAGACTGTCACCAACCTGTCAAACAGTATTGCCCTAACAGCTACTGCCTCTAGATTTGTTTGAAGGTGGAGGTGTCGGCAAGCAACTGACCTCTGAGCTATGATGGCCACGCCTCCAGACGCGGTCTGGCCATCATCGCGATCTTTGCGAAATACTGTATAGTGTGTTAGGAAATTTGTATTTGATGTTTTTAAGTGTGTTTCCTGAACACAGAACAGCCTAGGATTAAATTCTTGTATTATTTCCATGATGTCGTCTAAGTTGTTTAGAATGCCACGGGCATTCCAATGAATAATTTCACCGCCATCTTATTGAAGAGAGGAGTGTTCTGTGTTCAGGTGTGTAGTGTCTTAGGTAACAGGACCGTCGTCCGGCCCTGTTATGGGTTTTTTGTTTGTTTTGGCGCGCTCGAGAGAGCCACGCCGGTTCTTCGGCACCATCGCCTCCTGGGAGGCACTGGATGCCCGCACGTGCGGGCTGCTTGTTCGTTTTTCGGACCTCGCCTGATGAGGCTTGGTCTTGAGACCCGACGTACCTGGGGTAGCGGGTCTCTGTGGCTGGGTGGGTGGAGCAGATTGGACTGCTGCCACCACCGGGGCGGGGGGCGCCACAGCCGACCGCTCGCTGTGCGCGGGCCGGACAAGTGGTGGAGGCCGGTGCGACGCTGCCCCCTGACGCGTCGCATCGGCATACGTTGTGCTGTGGAATGGTGAGCACCTTTTACGCGCTTCTTTGAAAGAGATGTTCTCGCGCACTTTGAGAGTGATAATTTCTTTTTCTTTTTTCCAGTTAGGACAGGATCTGGAGTAAGCTGGATGTTCACCATCACAGTTTACACAGTGAGGTGTCGCTTCGCAGTTATCTGAGGCGTGACCTTGGACTCCACATTTCGCGCATGTAAGTCTACCACGGCAGCTCTGCGAGCCGTGGCCAAATCTTTGACATTGGAAACATCGTCTAGGATTAGGTATGTATGGTCTGACAGCTATCTTAGTGTATCTGGTTTCTATTGTTTGTGGCAGATCGCAAGTGGCAAAGGTCAGGATCAGGTGTTTTGTAGGAATTTCTTTATTGTCTCGTCGGATAACGATACGCTGTACGTTGGTTACATTTTGCTCTTTCCAGCCCTCCAATAGTTCGGTTTCGGACAAGTCAATGAGATCTCCATCAGAAATTACTCCGCGTGCTGTATTCATAGAACGGTGAGGTGAAACGGTAACAGGAATGTCTCCAAATGCCACAAGCTTGTTGAGTTTATTGTGCTGCTCTTTATCACGGATCTCAAGCAGGAGGTCCCCGCTCGCCATTTTGGTGACTTTGTAACCTGGGCCAAGGGCGTCAGTCAATCCTTTTGCGACTAGAAAAGGGGATACGGTTCTTGCTGGTTTTTCGGTCTTCTCACTGTGAACTACTTGGTAACGGGGGAAAATTTCTCTTGGTTTGAATAAGCTTAATAGTTCTTCGGTGCGTCCCCTCTTGTGAGGGTGACGATCAAGTAAACGGGGAAATGCAGGTGTTCCCATACTGGTTTGGTTTATTTCGGCGGCAATGGCGGCCACCCACCACGGAGCCCAACTAGGGGACGCTGCAGCACTTGACGTGTAAGGCTGCAGGCGCCAGCCGTGCATTGCTGCTATAACCCAATATAAGATACCCAAGAGAGGGCACATACACAAGGTTAACCCAAGCCGCCTGTGAAAATTAGGAAGTGACAGAAGAGAAGAGATGATAGGAGAGTAAAAGAAAGGAGATAGGACAGCAAAAGGTTGGAGAGGGGGACAGGAAAAGGCGACCACTGGTTTCCCCCGGGTGGGACAGTCCGGAGGTGCCGTCTACGTGAAGCAGAGGCCAAAGAGGTGTGTTGCCTCCGCCGAGGGGCCGTAAAGGTCCAAACACCCGGCATCGGCTCAACCCCCAGGATCCCCTTTTCCCCGGACACGGCTAAGCCGCGCACGGCTACACGCGGGAGGGTCCAACCCTCATGTGCTCGGGTACGTGGTGTCGCAACGCACCAAACGCCTGCTTACGCAGACGCCCCTGCGGGGGTAATTTGTGGGCACGTCGCAATCTTTAACTGTCATCGTTGTATTGAGGTTGTCACACAGCAACAAAATGTGTGTGATGAATATTGACGCAACCTTTGAATAATTATGGCCGTCATAATACATGATGCGTTTGCCAGTATGCGATATATAATAGTCGTGATATTCAAATTTGCAGCAGTCTTTCTGCGATAAGCCCTGACTCAGTTCATATAAGAGCTTGGTTCCCGTCAACAGAGACAGCACTTGGTAGTTGCACTCGACAACTGAAGCTATGCAAAATATATTCGTTCTCGACCCTCATCGCCTTGCGTTCCCATTCCGCTCCTTGCATTACGTCAGCGTCAAGATATTCTCAGAACAATTAATTTTTCATGGTAAAAATGTTTGCATGTATCGCTTACCTACGAGTGTCATAGTGTAAACAGCACAACGCTCCTCCTTAACCCAGCAGCGAAGTGTGAACTCTGCTGCAGGTGTTCCTAAAAGCAAGTGTAACATGATAAGCAGCCAATCAAGTGCGACAGGCAGGCTGTTTTTAGGCACATACAATAATACATAAGAACAAATGCTACGCCGTGATCCACGCTTTGCGAAGCGCTTTGCGGATAGCTGCCTATCTAGCCTTGTTTTTTTTTTTGCCAAATGTTTGCGGAAAGCGACAACCTTAAGGCTCAAAGGGAATGACAACTGGGGAGAATGCACTTGGAGACGCTGGTAGAAATGAAGTGATCATGATTTATAGTGATAAGCTACAGCCTGTTGTTCGCGATTGAATAAGAATTATAATTGGAAATTGGCAAAGAAAATCTCGAAAACCAGTATGTGACGCGGCCTGGCGTTAAAATCTTGGTACTCCGGAGGTAACCTATGGTAGTACTGTACGTAATTCGGCTGTTATTAGGTACAGCATACTTATGGTTAACATTGCAGTTCTTATATCATGAGATGCTTGCAATTTATTCTATGCCTATTACGAAGTAAAGAAAACCTACGCTAACGAACGGCATATGCGTGCGACAATGCATGACAAGGCAAATGCTGCTGTACGCGCGCGAGTTTGCAAGTACGTAGGTGTACACCGTCCACTTTAACGTCTATAGGTTACGTGTAGTCGGCAATCCGGTAAGACGATTTTGCGAACAGGTTGTCAATGAAGCGTCACTTCCGGGCGCTGCATCGTATAGTTTTCCGAAGGTAGACCTGCAATCAGTGACGGCGGGGGCGTAATTGCGGCGAGCGAGGTGACGGACGGTGATAGAGCGGCGAACGAGACTGGTGCCGACGCGGAGATGGTGAGCGTCCACATGACATGGTGGGAGCGTCGTTGCTGGTGGTATTTGATTCTGCGAAGTGAGCTTCGAAAAGGTCAGGATTGCTCCCATGGTGACGGTTATGGGCATAGGGCGCATGAGGAGGCCAGGACCAAAGGCCCCTGTAATAGCGGATGATATGGTGGCAGCTAAAGCAAATAGGCTGGTCCTCGGCAGTCCTACAGTGGGCCGGATTGCGACGACATAGCGAGGGCCTCGGGCATTCACCTTAGGAGACTTGGAGACGGTCAATCGAGTGTGAGGAAGCGACGGAACACACAGAGTCGAGGCGAACACTGCACAGTTCCTGACGTACGATGGCTTGGACAAGTGGTATCGTCGGGGACGTAGACTCAAACGCGTAGGAGCCCGTGGAAGCAGGACTAAGCAGTACTTGTGGTGCAGGTACATCTTCACACGACGATGTTGCTGTCGTGTTGGGCAGTCGCACAAACTGATGGGCCATGCGTCGGCTTTTGGCATTCTAAAAACGCTTGCACTCTGGTATGATGGAGTCGACCATGTTGCAGTCCTTGCAAATGAGCAGATCGAATGCATCATCTGCAATCCCTTTTTTAAAGCATTCTCACTTTGTCTGACTCCGTCATGTGATCTTCCGCTTTGCGACAAAGGACCAGCACGTCCTGTATATGAGAAAGGTAGGACTCCGTAGATGTTTGGGCACGTAACGCCAGCGCCTTGTTCATCGCAGCCGTTCGACCAATGGCCATTCTAGACAGATCGCGCATCCTATGCTTGCAGGAATCCCAACTTCTGATTTCAATTCATAGGTGCCGACTACGGTGGGGCTCCGGGGCTCGAGCCCCCTGCGGAATTTTCCCGGGGGGGCTGAGCCCCCCCCCCCCCCCCGGAGATCCGTAGGCTACACCCTCCACCCCTAAAATGTCATGACCGGAGTTCTGTTACCCAAATAATGTCAGGACTCTTGTGCGTTGCCTCCACATTTTCACTTTTGTTCTGGCTAAAAGCTTACGGCACCATTGTTGGCGCGGACGTGCACGGCTTTTAATTTACACACTTTCGCTTTATTTCGGCAAATCCTGACAATAGGAGGACAAGCGCATTCGAAGCACTAGTGGCGGCTACCTCATCCGCGTTTGCTCTCATGAGCATTTTTTTAAATTTCCGATGAGAACAGCATGCACAAACACAATGTATATACAAAGGACAAGGTTTATTTTATTTTTTAAGTAGTAGGGGATAGCCAACTTAATGGATATAGCCTATACCTAGAGAATGACTATGTAGGCACAATATATATATATATATATATATATATATATATATGTATTGGAGATCGCAGGGAGAGGCCTTCGTCCTGCAGTGGACATAAAATTTTCGTTGATGATGATGATGATATATATATATATATATATATATATATATATATATAGCTATTACGCAGCTTTATTTAAAAACAAGAGGGTCGGCGTTACGCGAAGCCAAGCTAGTGCGTATTATTTCCAGTACAGTGGCGTAGCCGCCAGTAATCTTTTCGCTAATGAGATTTAATTATTTCATTGTAATCAATTATCTAACTCGAGAAGTACTGTCCTAATTATCAGAGTGTCATTGAGAAAGCTGTACAGCAAGATAAAGAACTCCCGATACAGCTTGCTGTTGCTCAATATGTGCTACATAAACGTGTTTTTGCGAGTGTGAACGACCCCCGCGAATACACGCAGAATTGAAGCAAGACTGGCCTCTCGAGGCAATTTGCGTGTATTCGCGGGCTTGTTTCATGCTCAGAAAAACGCTTTTATGTAGCACGTATTTAGCAACGGAAAGCTGTATCGAGAGTTTTTCATGTTGCTCTACAGCTTTCTCATTGACACTTTGATAATTATCACAGTACTTCTCGAGTTAGATAATTAATTGCAATTGTTAAATAAATCTCAGTAACGAAAAAAATACTGGCGGCTACTCCACTGTACTGGAAACAATTCGCACTAGGTTTGCTTAGCGTAGCACCGTTCCTCTTTTTTTTTAATCGTGCTGCGTGATAGCTGGGACACCCTGTATATCACCGCACAAAAAGGAAGGGAGAAGGAAGACACACAAACAAATCCACCCATCAAGTTTAACTGACACAGGCGCGGTTAACGCGACACACATTCAGTTGTTAGCGATATGTCCCGTTTGTTTCTTTCGCCGTCCGTGTGCTTCTGTGCTACTGTGTAAATAATGCCATATAACTAGCCCACCAGTCTGTCCTTTTGAATCCGCAATGCTCCCCGACCATGATTACCCTGAAAAGATGAGCAACTCGCGGCTAGTCTTCTGCGTAAGGGTATCATTGCACGCAAAACAATCCTGAAGTCAGTGTGCAAGGAAGGCTTTGACGAGCTCCTTGTTGCCGCCGGCGAAGCCAGCGAACAGGTGGCGACGTTCACCAAGTTCTGCGTCAATGCGGGCCCCATTTACCCTTCGGAGAAGCTCATCTGATTTGTATTGACGCCGGCCACTTTTTTCGATGTGGTTCAGTTGCAACGAGCTGCCCAATGACAACTCGGAAGAGCTTGTCTGCTGTCTGCTCAAAAACTACGTCCTATTGGGCGGTGCATCGCATAGCCCCACCCTTACCAACCAAGTTACAAAATTATTTTTGGTCACCTGTTTGCACGTTACACGAAGGCACTCAACAAAGAGAGAGCGTCTTCCCGTGAAAAGAAGCACCTGAAGTTCAGGCGCGTCACTAAGCAGAGAATAATATAAGGCTGTGAACGTTCTGTTTGAAGTGTTTGTGAATAAATTAAAAAAAAATTTTTCTCGTGAGAAAAAAGCACCAGATCAGGTGCGTCGCGTAGCAAAACATCATCGATGACTGAGAATGGTTTATTTTAAAAGGACTGTGAGCCACTCTTCAAAAATGAGTTGTTTGCGTAAACAGTGTGCCAAAAACAAAATGTTTGCTTCAGAGTTACCACTGGGAGTTTTCTTTCTTCGAGTTCGATAAGGTGCAATCGGCTAAGGCAAGCTACATTCTCGGCAGTGGCGCACCGACGGGGGGGGGGGTTCGGGGGTTGTAACCCCCCCCCCCCCCCTGAGGCCGACTTAACCCCCCTCTTTTGTTTCACCCCTTTTCTTTCCTTGCGCATTTCAGTACTGCAACTAAGATGTAAGACGCGCAATCGTCTGCACACACACAAAAAGCGCATTTTTGACAATTTCCCGTGAAGAAATTGAAATTAGTGCTATTTAAATGGTATTGGCAAACTGTCAACCCCCCCCCCCCCCCCCCCTGGCAGAGATCCTGGTTACGCTACTGATTCTCGGATTGTTATCTACAATCGGATTGTTATCTTGGCGCCGTTCAATTATGAAAGGGCTGGCATAGCTACTCTATCGCCATCTGCCGCCATGAATAAGCGAGTATATTACGAAGCTTTCTTTTTTTGTTATTGCATATTAGGCTGCGCGCGCGGATGAACGCATTCCACGAAGCGCCTTTGCGCTGCGGCAGCTAGCCGCCGTCGCGGCCGACGTGTAAGCGTGTGACAGCGCCACATAGCGGTTTCCTCCCAAAGCGCCACGCGCGAGCCGGCGCGTTCAACACACTTCCCCATTCTAGACATTGTATCCACACTTCCACCAAAACTGTGATGTAGATACAGAGTAGGCAGAATTATATCTACAAAACTAGGACTTCACAGCTAAGATGGCAAAATAACAACAATCACGAAAGTGCTTCTTCGATCGTCATCGTCTTCCTGCTGAGCGCCTTCTTTGGAATGCGACAATAGCTTGTTACAATATTAGCACACGCGTGACTATATATGGCAACACGCTGAACTGCTCATCACGTGCAAAGGCGTCGTTTCGCTTTCGACAATACATTTGGCTTGACTAGACAATACCCTTGACTGGTTAGTGATCAAATCGATTGGACAGGTAGCAACGAAAACACGTAGCTATTACAGCAGAAATAATTTCACTTCGGCAAACATAACTCGCAGCAAGATCGGCTTGATAAGAAACATAAAGAGTTTCTCACAGCCATGGCCGCACTTGCCGTCGGTTTCTGAAAAATACCTGCATGCGTATAATCACGATCGCGCTTACCTATCATTGTTTACAGAGCGCTTCCAGTGAACGACTACATCGTCACTGCAGATCTAACAAAAATATGATAAAGCATTTTCCACTGCGTTTTCTGCGCTACCACTTCATGGTTAAACACTCGTACCGGTAAGCTGTTCATTGCACTAAAAACATGGGTAGCATAAAAATATGTTGTCAGTCCCTTTATTTAGGTCCGAATATCGTAAAAAGTGACTTTTTGACATCGTCGGAAGAAACTTTCTTGAAAAGTATGTAATTTGATTGTCAAGTTAGTTAGCAGAAGCTATACCTACATGAAAAATGGGTAAAGATTGTTGTGGCTGAAACATTAACGATGTTTATGAAAAAAAAAATCTAGAAACGCACAATCATTTTTAATGAACCAATTAAGCACGCAAATTTCCTAAATCTGTTAATCTGTGACGTCACATGAAAGAAGCACACCAATAGAATATTCTAAAATATTACTTGTCATTGTACCCAGTTTCACGCTTGAACTTAAAAATTTACGTCGCGCCAACACTTCCCTTTTTGGTGAAATCTCAACGAGCCCCTTACGTCACAATTTTTTCCAGCAAGAATTTTCAGGTTAAACCTCATGCATACAATTTTTTTCCAATGGAATCGGCGGTAGTCGCTTTAAGGTTATGGTACTTTTTACGTCGAAGGACGCAGCTACGTGTGACGCATGTACTGAAGAAGGAATCCTTTGTCGTGCTTGATGACGATGATCATGATCATTTTTGGCATCCTCTTTGAAACGGGGCGGTGCTGAATAGTCACCTAGCTTGCTTGATTTACTCAGGCATGCTATACATGATTTTCATTGCTGCATTTTGTATACATCTCTTTGATCTTTTTTAGAGCGAAACTGTTAAGTGCTCACTCTTCGATGGTCGCGTCCACCAATAGAAAAAAAAAACCTCTCATTGACCGTATATGCTGTAGGTGCGAGTGAAAGCGCGGGAGGGTGAGGGACGCGCGCTTTCACGGGGAGAGAGAGAGAGATAAAACTTTATTGTGTCCATGATGGGCTCTGGGGGCAGCGGGGGTAGGGAGACTTCCTCAGACAGCGGCCAGTCCTTGCTCTCTGGCGGCGTCTTCGGCCATCCGGATGGCCCACAGCTGCTCTTCTGGGTCCTAGCCTAGCAGCAGTCTCCCACTGCTCGGCCGTAGTTATGATGCGTGTACTATTAGTGCGGTGGGTGTTGGTGGGTGTAGCTTTCGAGCATGCCCAGATGATGTGATCGAGGTCAACGCGGGCCTTGCAGGCTTTGCAGAGTGGGGAGTATGCATCAGGGTAAATGCGGTGGTATAGCAAGGGGTTTAGGAAAGTTCGCGTCTAAAGCAGTCGCCTAGTGGTGGATTGTGATTTATTCAGTGTTTTGTGTACTGGGCGCAAGCGTAACTGCCGCTCTCTGCAGTAGTGGAGGAGGATTTCTCTGAGTGTGACCATTCGGTTGCGCGCGTGACAGTGATGCAGAAAAGAGGGCTCGTCAGGATCGGAAGACGCAGGAGAAAGATGATGCGCCTGGCGTGCGAGAGCTCGGGCGGCATCGTGGGCGGCTTCGTTTCCAGCCAGACCTGAATGACCAGGGGCCCAGATGATCTGTACGTGGCGTTGCCTAGAGGGGGGAGTTCCAGATAGTATTTTCTGTGCTTGGCGTGCTACGACTCCTCTTGTGTAGTGCGAATGGCTGTTTTTGAATCGCTGATGATGTAGTGTGCATTGGCAGATGCATACAGAAAGACAAAGAAATTTATTGGTGGTCCTGAGGAACCACTTTAGGGTACCTCCCTTTTCAGGGAGTCCCCTTAGCCGTCGCGGGCCGCACCCACGTCAGGGTCGGAAGATCGTGGTCCTCCGCCCTGTCGCAGGCCCTCTGGACAGCCCGTAGTTGCTCTGAGAAGTCTCCGCTCTTAAGGGCTCCATCCCAGTCCTTTAGAGTGGTAAGCGATGAGCTGCATAACACAGGGAATTGCCAGAGCATATGAAATAAAGAGCTGTACGCCTCCCCACAGTTGGACAGTGGGGTTCTACACTAAGCGCGAAGAGACTGAATCGGCCCCTGGAGGGGAACGACCCCGTTTGGAGCATGAGAAAGGCCGATGATTCAGGTATAGTGAGTTTAGGACGTGGTAGCGGAAAGGCCCGCCGAGCAAGTTGATAATGTGCCGAGGGGTCTGCTGGTTTTCATATTGCCGCGCCTGCACACCGATGCGAGCAATGTTGGTCTGGGGGCCTTGCTGGTGCTGTGGCAAGACGGCTTCGAAAAAGTAATCATTGTCGCAACCAATTACCTGACGCGCTACGCGGAGACTAAAGCAACGCAGTGGGGCACAGCAGCCGAAGCGGCTGATTTTTTCATCGCAAACGTCGTCCTTCGGCACGGTGCCCCAAAAGTAGTCATCACAGACAGGGGAACTGCCTTCACTGCAGAATGTCTTGACTCGATTCTCAAACTAAGTGGTACAGGCCACCGGAAAACAACCGCATATCATCCCCAGACCAACGGGCTAACCAAGCGGCCTAATAAGACCCTCGCAGACATGCTATGCATGTACGTCGACGTGGAACACAAGAAATGGGATCATATTTTGCCTTAAGTAACTTTCGCATACAATACCGCTCGACAAGAAACTACTCGAATGACACCCTTCAGCTTGGTCACGGTCGCGAAGCCACGACAACGTTGGATGCCATGCTGCCTCACGAGTGTGACGACATACTTACCGACGTTGTCGAATTTACTCAGCGCGCCGAAGATGCCAGACAGCATGCCCGCGTACGTATCTGCTAGCAGCAAGACCAAGATGCAAAACGGTACGATCTTCGACACAGGTCCGTTCTCAGCACTCCCGGTGATAAAGTATGGGTTTGGATACCCATACGCCGTCGTAGACTTTCTGAACAACTGCTAAGACGGTACTTTGGGCCGTACAGAGTGATTCGACGCCTGAGCGACGTGACCTACGAGGTCGTTCCTGACAGTGACAGTTGCTCCAGTCGCCGCAAGTACTTACCCGAAGTGGTGCACGTGGTGCGGATGAAGCCGTATGTGTCGAACTAAGTTTTGTTTGTTCTTTTCTGTTTTTTTTTTGTGGTTTTGGTTTGCGTGAGTTACTCTGTGCCATTTGTACACCGCCCTCATATGCTTGAGTTGCGCATCGGGACGATGCTTACTTCGGAGGGACGCAAATGCCGCGCCTCTACTCCGATGAAGAGGAGAACTATATATGCGAGCAGGTAGGCGCGTTTTTATCAAGGCGCGGCGAAGAAGTCGCACTAGCGCGCTGTATTAAAAAGGCGACTTGCTGCTATTCCTCTTGATCAGGGCTGTGCGACCTCTGTTTTGACGTTGCGGAAATATCATCAAATGGTTCCCGGCTCATATGGGAATCAATATGCACTCTGACGTTGTTAACGCCAATGAATTAGTCCATGATTGCGCGCGATGTATAACAGGCCGCGGTGCTTCCGGTAGACTCACGGGCGGTGACTTAGGACTTTACAGGGATTCGCTCCTCTCCTTCCATGAAATCTTGGCAGAGGCATAGGCCAAAGCGATGGCCGTTTCCTCTCCTTCTTCGGGTTGAGTGGTGAGTATTGATGCGGCCGTGGCGAGGCGGTACTGCGAGCCAGCGACTACGGCGTTCGGGTGGAGGTATTCCACAGTTTCCACGTAGGCTACATCGTCGGGTTCGTCGTAGCGCTTGTTGTTTTCACTGGAAGCGCCGGCGGACCAAGAAGAGAAGAAGAAGCGTCGGCGAGCGCGAGAGGAGAAAACGGGGACTCTCGCCGAGTAGCAGAATCTTGACGGCCCGAATCAGTCCTATTAAAAGCCCTTCTCAATTATATCAACGGAATCGAGTTATTATGCGGCTGCTGTACGCCATAATTCAACAATTTCGGTGCCGAACTACCCGGGATAGACCAACCGACGGCTACGAGTTCCCTGCATGAAAATGGAGAAGCTCAAGGCTTAGTGAACTTCACGACGATCCTTGAGCAGACGGATTTTCAACGAGGCAAGTGCCCTTTTTTGTAGTGACTCCGCAACGCATGAGCAGCTCGACCCCATCTACGAGAAGCTGAAGGCAAATAATAACGAACTAAACAAGATAAATGTGGAACTAGAGAGCCTAATCACGGACGAAGAATTCCAAGCCGAGTACGAAAGTCTTGGAATATGAAGACAACGCGACGCGTACCCTTGCTGAGCTGATGAGCAGGGGGAACCGCATTTCAAGTGACACTGCGCACGCAACCGAGGGTTCACCGTCGAATACCTATACCATTGCTTCACCATCGGAAAGGACGGGAGCCAAGCTACCAAAACTCACGATCACTCCCTTCTCTGGAGATGTGTGTAAATGGGTCTTTGGGAGCAATTTGGGAGCCATTTGGGAGCAATTTTGGGAGCAATTTGGCCAGATTGTTCACAACCATGCGAGTCTTAACGCCACTGAGAAGTTTCATTATATGCGACTATTTATCGAAGGAGACGCTGCTTCAGCGGTCGCGGGTCTTCCAACTACGGAAGGATGTTATAAGGACGCCATAGACATGCTGGAGAAGCGCTTCGGGAAGAAGACGTGCCAGGAGCAGGAATACTTCGCAAGGTTACGACAGCTGACTCCTGTTCGTTCATCTGGTGACACAGGAGCCCTCCGACAACTCTACGACCATGTACTTGTCAACATCCGACGCTTGGAGACATTGGGTGTGAAAAGGTCATCGTTTTCGTCCATGCTCTGCGACATCATCCTTAGGGCGGTGCCCCGAGACGTCGTAGTTAACGACTATCGTGCATGCGCTGCACGAGGCGAGAGTGTTACCGCGGAGAATGCTGCTGATTCTTTGACACTAGACGGTCTACTCAAGCTCCTTTCGATTGAACTGGAAAGCCTGAAGAAGAGTGACTATAAGGACAGCAGCGTGTGAGACAGCGGCCGTCAGCTTACATCAAACCAGCCATCCCGCAGTCGCTACTGCAAGCAGCCTACGTCATCCCTTCTTCACACGATCTCAGATCGTGGGTTTCAACCGTGCGAAGAGATACGTGTGTTCTGCACATCAAGGCAGCAGTCCACACAAGCGTGCCCTGCGGATATGCCCCTGACGCAGAAGAAGAAAGTGCTATCGAATGATAAACGGTGCTTCCGTTGCAGCACCAAAGGTCATATGGCGCACGACTGCAAACGGAGGATCTCTTGCTCGAGGTACAAAGGTCGCCATGCCTCAAGTATGTGCGACCCACAAAGCATCCCTCAGAGCTCGCACCAAAGACTCAAGAATGACAGAGCAAGTACCACACTTTGCGCATCGATAGGGGAACGATGACGCAGCAACCATGGATTGACTTGCGTCTTCCTGCAAACATTTCGAGCCTGGGTGGTCAGTGACAACACTTGCCGCTACGTTCGAGGTGTCTTCGATGGCGCGAGTCAACGCACATTTGTTACCGAAGACTTGTCAAGACACCTGGGCCTCAAGTGTGTTGGATCTATAAAGATAGCTATCAACACATTCGCCAGCTCCTCAGACGGGCTTACGAAGTCAGTTTACGGACATCGAGGTTGTCCTAAGTACCATTGAGATCCCGCATATATGCTACGACATCGAAAAAACTAAAATGTGTCTTTTGTCGCTTCATTTATGAAACTGGGAAGAGACGTCGCCGATGAACTGGCACATGCATCAGTCAACACGCAAGCGGAATAAGCGTGCTGATCGGCTGTGATCAAATGTGGAGAGTCTTGACGGGGTACGTTCTACGGTTTGAAAGCAATGAATCGCTGACTGCCTTGAATTCTAAGCTTGGTTGGAATTTTCAATGACGCATTACCTATTTGACATCACTGCCAGCAACAACGGGCATGATCCATGGTTTCCGTTTTGAAAACTCAAGTATACGAGTCGGACGAGTTCTTACGGACATTTGGGGAACTTGATCACCTTAGAATTTCGGATGCAGGTGACAGAACCAATGAAGTCAGCTAGGTGATGCAATATTTTGAGAGCACCCTCACATATCGCAACGGAAGGTATGAAGTGACACTACCTTGGAAGGATGGATTTGAGCTTTCGGATAACAAACAGGTTGCTGTCACAAGGCTGCAGAAGCTTCTTCATCGACTGACGAGGCAGAAAGGGCTGGTGCGTACATACGATGACACCATACGTGAGTAATTATGAGCCGGTCATGCCGAAATCGTCGACGACCTCCCTCCTGAGCAAGGCAAGGTGTATAATACATGCCACACAGAGAAGTCATCAGAAAGCAGGCGTTTACGTTGAAAGTTCGGTTGGTGTTTGACGCACCATCGCATGAAACGGGTAGTAGGTCTCTCAACGACTGTCTTGAAAAGGGGGACAACCTGTACCAAGACCTTGGAAAAATACTGCTGTGCTTCAGGACACACCCCATAGCGGTAATCGCCGATATAGAAAAGGCGTTCCTGCTGATATCAATACGAGAGCAAGACAGAGACGCCATTTGGTTCCTGTGGTTTGCCGAAGGCAACTTAATGGGTACTCCGCTCCAAGATAGGAGGATGACGCGTGTTCCCTTTGGAGCTACGTGTAGCCCATTCCTGCTCACAGCGATCATCCTTTACCACGTGAAGAGAGCACATAAGGCCAAAGCACAAACTGCGAACACACTGAAAGAGTAGTTTTACGTAGAAGACCTAGTCACAGGAGCCGACACAGAAGAAGAGGCCGAAACATTTTGTCGTGAAGTGCAAGAAATTATGAAAGCGGTGGGCATGGTCCTACGGAAATGGAACACAAATTTTGCCAACCTAATGGTTGCCTTGGAACGATAGCACGAATCTTCTAGTCAAGAAATGGTGGTCCTGCATGAGAAGTCGGTTAAAGTTCTCGGCGTTGTTTGGAATCCTGCAAAGGACGTATTCACTTTTTCGGTTGAAAGCCTGTTAGAGTTCATGAAAGATAAGCTAGACACTAAACGGTTTATTTTACAAGCGACATCGAGAATATTCGATCCACTCGGACTTGTTGGACCCTACACAATTGCTATACGTATATTGTTCCAGAGATTGTGGGCACAAGGAATCCACTGGGACGAAAATTTACCCAACGACCTTCGAGAAGAATGGCAATATAGGGTACGGCAGCTCCCGAAACTGCAGGAAATAGCAGTTTCTCGTTACCGATCCAAAGACCTGCATGTCTTTTGCGATGCTAGCCCAGCTGCCTACGGAGCGGCGCTTTACGCGGTTACGGCCAGAGACGAGCGACCCATGTTGCTGATCTCTAAGGCACGTGTGGCTCCTATAAAGAAAACAAAGCTACCCCGCTGGGAGCCATTAAGTGCATTGGTTGGCACAAGGCTGCTGACGTACATCAAGAGTGCCCTAAATAAAATTCGTATTGAGTACATTATGTGGACCGACTCTACCGACTGTATTGTCATGGATACGAGGAGACTGCACAAGATGGAAACAGTTTGTGGCTAATCGTATCACGGAAATTAAGGCAGCACAGAACCATCCCGGTGGAGATATTGCTCAGGATTGGAGAATCCATCGGATTTGCTAACGCGGGGAGTGCCATTAGACAAAGTGACTTCGTGCACAAGATGGTGGCATGGTCATGACTGGCCACACGGATCAATGAACAAGTGGCCTCTCCAACCGTCCATTTTGTCGGACTTTCACGACGCTGTCAGAAGTGAGATAGCAGCAGTTCAAGTAGTAATTAATGGCAGCAAAAGTACACAGTCCAGTCATGTGCATGGAGCGTTTCAGCAAGCTGCATCACCTATTGAGAACAACAGCTGGGTTGTTCAGATTCAGAGACCGTTGTTGTCACAAGACAGAATAAAGTGGCCGCCTGAAAGCGACAGAATTAATTCGGGCTGAGAACTACTGCATTAAAAACGTCCAAAAACGAGAATTTTATGCAGCCCTCAACTGCATAGCGCGAGGACGACCACTAGAACCCAAGTCGCGCATTGCCGATCTGCGCTCGTTTATGGACGCGCCGACCGAATCCTCTGTGTCGGTGGACGTCTGTCGCTTCTGAAGTTACCGCTAGGAGTGAAGCACTAAATAATTATCCCCACAAACCAACCATTACTCCACTCTCGTGGTCATAAGGGCTCATCAGCAAGTCTTGCACGGAGGTGTACCAGAAACTCTTATCCAGATCAGAGAGTACTACTGGATTTGTCGAGCGCGTGTCCTGGTCAAGAAGGTTATACATAGCTGCAATGTGTACAAACGTTTCACCGCCAGACCAGCAAGTGCTCTGGCCGCTTCTTTAACAAGTCACCGGACGGTGCCGGCAAACGCTTTCGAAGTTGTTGGTGTTGACTTAGACTTTTCACGTGTGCCGTGCCCCGAGCAATCCACCTGGAACTCGTTTCCAGCATGACATCACAATCATTCATGTTGCGCTTGTGGCGGTTTGTCGGCCGAAGAGGACTACCCATCGTTATCTATTCGGACAATGCAAGCACATTTCAAAAAGCGTCAGCATATCTAAAGCGACGCTTTGACATCTTCACGGAAAAGGACGTTGTGAACCACCTCACCTCGAACGGTATCCCGTGGAAGTTTATATTGCCGAATGCTCCTTGGTTGGGTGGATGGTGGGAACGGCTGGTCCGATCTGTGAAGACTCCTCTGCGTAAAATTCTCGGCAGAGCATGCCTCAATTTCAAAGAAATCACAAGTGCTGACAGAGGTCGAAGCTGTAATCAACTCCAGGCCTCTAACTTTTGTCGAGACAGATGAAGGAGAACCGTGCACACTAACTCCAGCCGACCTGTTGTCTGGACGACGACTAACTGCTATACCGTACGATGCGGTTGAAGTTAACAGCAATTCGAGGCGAGCGGATGCCATTCGTCGACACGCCTGAGAAAGCTTCTAACCAAAAACTTCAGGAAGCGATGGCAAAAAGAATATCTACTGCAACTACGATCTGCTCATTTCACGGCCAATCGACCATCTATGAACTTCAAGGAAGGCGACGTTGTTATCGTGTATTCCGAGACTTCACCCCCTCAACTATGGAAGCTCGCCAGGGTGATTGAAGTCTTCAGAAATTCAGACAGTCATGTCCGTTCATCCAAGTTGAAACAACAAGGACGTCTTATTACAACAAGGTCTATCCAAAAGCTATGCCAGCTTGAACTCCGTGATTAATTTCACTGCACGGCCGGAAATGTTCTCACTGGAAGCGCCGGCGGACCAAGTAGAGACGAAGAAGCGTCGGCGAGCACGAGAGGAGAAAGCAGGGACTCTCGCCGATTAGCAGGGTCTTCACGGCCCGAATCAGTCCTATTAAAAGCCCTTCTCAATTATATCAACGGAAACGAGTTATTCTGCGGCTTATGTGACTAGGTCGTCTACGTAAAACGACTCGGTCAGTTTGTTCGCAGTTTGTGCTTTAGCGCTTTTGTAGCTGTTTAGCTTTGTCTGCATGTCGCTCCAGATTGTGTTCTGGGTGCATATTACGGGGTATGGGCGGTAACAAACTAGGCGAGAATGTTCGGAGGGACGGGTACAGGTACAGGTACAGGGTGCGCAGAATGTGCGTGCCCGTGGTGGAGTTAGCGAATCGTTCTAATTCGGTAATATGCTGAGCCTTAATAAGCTCGTCTATGGTGTTGTGAATGTCGAGGATGTCCAGTTTCTCGTTAGAGGTGGAAATTGAAAGATGTAGTGGTTGTCTATATACCGTCTTTATCATGGTGTTGAGTTCCTTCTACTTTAAACCTAAGCGCTTCTGGGAGTTGCACGTTACCTACTGTCTCGCTGGGTGTACGCATTCCATTAGGATGTGCTGAGTGGTCTCTGGGTCTTTACTGCAGCATACACATGCCTCATCTAGTTCCGAATATTTGCTCCGGTATGTTTTTGTCCTTAGGCAACAATCTCGAGCCTCAAACAGCAAGGCACTACCCTATGTGCTATCTTACAGATTTTCCCTTCTAATTTCTTTCTTCGCACTCTTGCAATTCTCCGTGGCCTTTTTTGTTTCCCTTGTTTGCAGCCAATTCGCTGTCTTTCTTTCTCTCACTTTCTTTCTGATAACGCCTGGTTGTCTATTTACAGTTTCGATTACCCTGTACTTGGTAGCCAACTTTCTTGACCTTTTCCTCCATTTCGTGTCCACGCTTTTCAGATACAGATACTTGTGCACTTTAGCCGCCCATTTATTTTCATCCATGTTCCTGTGTCTTTCTTCAAAACAAATTTTGCTCTGCTCTTCACTCATTTTAAAAGTAGCCTAACCCACATCACCCTGCACTGCCTCATTTGTGGTTTTACCGTGGGCTGGCAAATCCAACCGCCTGCCGATCTTTGGGTAACTTCCAACCGCGAAAATATAACCGATTTTAAGCATTTAATGGCATTTGCGAGCATTAGCGCTGGCACCATTACTCCTTTCGAGGTCACACGCACCACCTCATACTTATCGTGGCCTCAAAGGGCTCTGTTTCCTTATTGCTACCTTCCGCTTGCCCTTTATTTTCAGATGATCTTGGTGGGATCTGGAGAAACTATTTCCTTTGTTTCGAGGTAACTATATTGGTTGACTAATGGTATGATTTTCTGTTGATTTGACACGACGTATTTACTCCTATTTTCACTAAAGACCATAATTCTCAACTTCTCAGTATTAAACTTAAGGCCTAGATTTGTCGCTTCGTTTTCACAGATATTGGCGAGTGACTGTAAATCTCTTGTGTTGTCCGCTAGCAGCACTATGTCGTCCGCATACATCCTTCCGGGGACCCTCTGTTGCACCATTTGTTCATTATGCCTGTAGGATAAATCAAACCATAATTCGCTGCTTCCCAGTCCTCTTTCTATGCCCTTAATAGAAAGCGTGAACAATGGAGACAGACAAAATCCTTGCTTCAGTCCTTGGCCGAATTTCCACCACTTCATTACATTTTCGACCTTCCCCTGCAACTTGTACTTGGCTGTCTTTATACTCGTATATATCAGCAGCTCCACGAAATCGTCATCTATGCTTTCGTGCTTAACAATATCCTTTAGCAATTCCCTGTCTACGTTTTCGTAGGATCTTTTAATATCTAGAAATGGTGTCGATAACGGCTTATCTTGGGCTACTGAAATCTATACGCACTGATTAGTACAGACGTATTATCCTCTAAGTGTCTGCCTAGTCTGAACCGATTCTTTAGTTCGCGAAGTACATCATTTTCCTCCATGAACTTCTACAGTTATAATTTTATTGCTTGCATTACCATTCTATATGTCACCGACGTTACTTTAACTGGCCTGTACGAGCTAGTCCTATCCTTATTACCTTTGTCTCTGTAGATGACGTTGATCTTGCTTTCATGCCATCCAACCAGAATTTTCTTCGTTCTAATAACGTGCTCTATGTTATTAGTCACCACTGCCTTGCTCTTTGGATGAGGTTGCTGAATAGCTGTATTGGGATTTTGGGATTTCATTGGGTCTCCCAGCATTGTTATTAGGGAGATTTTCCTTCTGCCTTTTTCCAGTAAAAACTTACTCTGCCTAATTTTGATCTCTCAGGCTTCTTTGGTGCAACTGGATCTGTTTCATTCTGGACCCCGCTTTCTTTCGGGCTGAAGTTAACCCTAATAATGTCGGTGATATACCTGAGCGCATCGTCTCATTCGAAGATGTTACCATCGTCATCCCTTATAGCCGTATGCAAATTCTTTGTTGTAGGTCCGAGTGCTCTTGTATGGTTCGAGAATCTTTTTGGGCCCCTTTGTCGCATTTGCGAATGTTTGGAACTCAACGTTCAATTGCACATTTATTTTTCTCTTGCTCACCTGAATCGCCACCCTTTTCTTTTATGTATTTGTTCCATCTAAGGAGTACCTCTTCTTTGCGTAAACCCAACTTTTTGGCTTGTCGACAACCCCTAGACGCCTGCTTACATTATTCTATAGCTTGCCTTATTTCCTTGGTCCACCACTTACGTGCTTTCTTCTTTGCGATCGAATAATTTTTCTACCTTGTCTTATTTTCTGCTGCATAGCGTCTACCGGTGCCTGATATTCCCAGACTTGTAGAAAAACACTCCATTTCCATCTCTGTCTTTTTGAAATCTCTGTTATTTGCTCTTCCTTCATTTTAAGAAATTTTGATGCTATTCGTTCACGTTTTACGTTAGCATCTCTCCCAATCTTTAATGTTAAAAGTCTATGTTTAATCTTTATTGTTAAAAGACCCAGGCAACTTTTTCCGTGTTTGTCTATTACCATTTGGTCTAGTTGTTGGTAGACCAAGTCTGCGCCTAAGGCGTAGTCGATACATGAGTGCCTGCTTTTGCATTGTCACGTTACCTGTCCATGGCAGCTTGCACTAGTGGTGCAAGGCTAGAGTAAACAGCGGAGCTGGTGATCCACCTAGCTTCTTGCAGGTTATACTAGGCTTGGCAAAGTTTTGCTAGGAAATGCTAAGTGCTGCTAGGCACGGTATTCCGAATCGGCTCACCGCCGACGCGCATATTCTCGCTTAACCGCGCTACGCGTTTCAAGATGAGTGGCTTCTTAGGGAGTCCCGGTCTTTGGTCGTCCCATGCCAAGGCGACATGTACTTGCCGCAGAGCCAAGTAGAGTTCTGCCGCCGTGGCGGCGGCTCTGAGCTTTTTGTCCCCGATAGTGTCAAGGCCAAGCTGCGCGTCCGCACTTGGCGGGGCGTGGCTGGTTGAATTCTGCCGAGCCACCGCCAGAGGCGCTGGCTGCAGTCACGGACACCGCGCGCGTTCGGCGGGAACGCGGAGAAACGCGCCCGCCGTCGCCAGTAGCTCTACGCGTTGCCTCGTTAGTGCTGCTACAATTTCTTTCTCTCTCTTTCTCTCTCCCTAGCACAGCGCGCGCCACACGCATGCTCTCCTTCCCTCTCCTTAACGCTCCATGTCAAGGCAACATCTCCAGGATGCGGAGAGGAGGCGAAGCACACGCCGCTTTTCGAGCTGGTGATTGGCGCTGAGCCGTGCTCCCTCATGATAAGTGGTTCTTGAGGGAAAGGGAAAGGTTGGCGCTATCTTCTGCAGCCCTTGGCGCTGAGCCGTGCTCCCTCAAGGGCTGCAGAAGATAGCGCCAACCTTTCCCTTTCCCTCAAGAACCACTTATCATCGAGGTGGTTGCTAGGAAACGCGCGGTGACATCATCACCAGGCGCAGTTTTTTGTTCGCACTACGCGTGCTAACCAAGAGCTTAAACAGCTCAGCTGTTAAAAGCCTCCATTTATTCTCTGTCTTGTGATCTCTGTTATTTGATCTTCCTTCGTTTTTAGAAATTCTGATGCTATTCGTTCACGTTTTGCGTTAGAATATCTCCCAATCTTTAACGTTAAAAGCCTAGGATCGCTAGTCAGGCAACTTTTCCAGGTTTGTCTATTACAATTCTGAGCCTAAGGCGTAGTCGATACATGAGTACCTGTTTCCGCATTGCTACTTTACCTGTCCATGATACTTATTCTCCCTATAAGGTTCGCTTCATCACACAGATCTAGCACTAGAGAACCGTTGCGATCAGTATATCTGTTTAAATCCTGCATGTGCGAATTCATATCTCCTGCTAGTACCACCTGCCTGATTTCTTAAACTGTTTAACATCGCTTCCAGGGCAATCAATCAATTCTTTATTATTGCGATAGCAATTATATGGACAGTCCAAAGCACATTTCTGCCGCCGCCGTCGCCGTGAGGTTCCGTATGACGTCAATGGAGATGAAATCGTCGCCGCGCGCCGCCGAACGCTGTATGTGCGAGTGAAAAGGCACGAGGGACCCGCGCTTTCACGTGGAGTGAACCCACGGCGGAGAACAAAGGCGCGTTCTGCGCCGTGCTCCCTCAAGGGCTGCAGAAGTAGGCGTCTCTTTCCTACTTTACAATCACCATATATGTAGAGCAAACGCGCCTTCTTCCGCTGCGCGAAAGGCCGTGGGGGGGAGGGGGAGGGAAGGGAGGCGACGTTTAGCTGCGGCACCAAGTGCCTATTTATACCAGAGGCTCCGGCAACAGTCACCAACGCCGCACGCATTTTGTGCGAACGTGGGCAAAACGCCGATGGCGTCGACAACAGTTCTGCGTGTTGCCGGTGCTGCTGCATGTCCAAGTTTATACAGCTGATAAAGCTACTACCATTACTCCGTATAGATCTCTACAAATTTGCTATCGCAATTGATGCTTCGCCTTTCAGGTGAAACTGCGACAACTTTTTTTTTATCTCTGCTATCACTACCTGTCCATTGTAAGATTTTCCAAGCCACGTCTTTTACAGCGTGAGCTGTTATGGGCTCATTCCAATAACCGTTTCGGTTCGCGATGGCGCCCGCCACTCTCTCCGTCGCCGCTGCTGGTGGCCGTAACCGCTATCGCCGGAAGTGCGAAAAAAGGTGCCCGGTCCCCGCCAAGATCGAACCCACGCCTGCCGCGCGAGAGTCGGATATTTTACCACTAAACCAAGCAAGCGCTTCCTATCAGGCAGCGGAAAAATGCCCTATAAACGCGCCTTAGGCAGGCGCGCAGGCACAGATGACGAACTGCGATTCAGACGAGACGATCCCGAGCCTCCGCCAGTATGGTGGCGCCATCTAGTTAAGGTGCCTGCAAACGCAGCGTGCCCGACATGTAAGTTGCAGTTCCATGGTGCATGTAACTGGACCTGGTTAAATCAAGCAGGCTACGTGACTATTTCTCACCAGCCCGCTTTGAAGATTCTAATAAACAATGATCATCATCAACAACAACGACGTGCCGTGCCACGGGTGAAGGAATGTGATATCAGCGCCACGTATTCTGAATACCTCTTCGGCACACGTTATGGCGTCTCCTCGCAAAGTAGGAATGGCTACTGAAGAAGCGAATCGTAGAGCTACGTGCGCGGCTACAGCCACGCATCATCGGGCTCAGCAGACTGCTCGGCAGAGACCATTACAAGCCGCAGCTCGCCGTCGACGCCGGGCGGACAGTTCAGATCGTTCTCGTCAAAACGAGGCGAAGAGACTTTGCCGCGAAGACCCTGTTGTGTGTGGTGCCGAAATTGGAGCTACTCTTACCTCCTCCACCAGCCTACGCTGTGGCTGTGCTGCGTATGCTGTGTAGGCCTGTGACTTTTTGGCTTCCTATGTACCGCTAGTTCATAAATGTTCCTTACAGTCTCTTTATCTGTTACCTAAAAACACTCGGCCCCATCTAACGGCGCAGCGGCGAAGCTTTCGCGTGACCTCCGAATGGCGTGGTGCGCCGGTGTGTGCAAACACTGAGAAACTGCTGTTGAGAAATTTGCTACCACAAAGGTTCCTATAAAAACTACAGGGAACATAAGCACTGGGATCCGTCAGATTACATGGCAAGGAGGGGAAGTATATGGATTTGTCGGAACTTCGTGCTTGGGGCTTCAGACGTTCTTGTGTCTTCGATTATTACGCTTTAGCTGGCCTAAATTGGAGAAAAATTGGAAAGCAAATTGTTACTTTGTTAAAGCAGAAGGTAATAGCTCTCTGCAAGCACGCACAAACGCTGTTAGTTACAGTGGTTATGCTTGTCCGTGCGTCCGTGGCGCAATGGTTTCAATGTCGGGCTTCCGAGTTAGAAGTTCCAATCCGGCCTTCGGACAATTTTAATAAGGCTCATGTACTTATTTATAACGCAGTACTTCCGTAAAAAGTGCTCACTTTGCAAAGTCACGAAGCCATTTAAAGCCAGAAAGACGGACTTTAGGCAAATCCTGGTACTATCCATCATTCCCATGCTAGTTGAACTGCCCCGCTTGGAGCTCCCGTGGACACTAGCGCCATAGTTTCATCTAGTAAATCAATCAAATTTTATGTTTGCTGCCAAAGCGGTGCAGGGCCGCTATTTTGTAGTGATGCCTTTCCAATGCTAATGCCTTTTCGCGCTTGGTCAGTGGTCAGAGCGATGGTCCGCTCACGTTATCAACGGTATGTGAGCGGTCGATGATAAGATTAGTGTAGAATAAGGCATCGCTACAAAATACCGGCCCAGTACTCTCTTATCTATTGAAACTTTTTAAGGTGTGAGGCCAAGTCAAAACTGCTATTTTTTTCAAAATGTCAATTTTTTGTTTTCCACTTTGTTAGTCGCCATGACTTTGGTGAAAATCTTTGTTCCTACGCAGTTTCTTTCAAAAGATACATAAAAAAATGGAAACCCACCCAGCGTCTAAGAAACCGAAACTGAAAGTGCCAGCTTTCTGTGCAACAGAAAAAATGCCCTGGTTTGATGTTATTTGCTGGTTTATTTATCAATTAAAATAACGAACGCCTCACTAGATGGACATGCAATGTTTTACACGCGTTGTTTACGTTCGGAAGGTTTTGCACGCGCTAAACGAGCAGCGGATTGCTTGGTGAATATGTTTAGTCCCTGTCGCTTACTTTTTATTACTGGAAGTCACAGAATGGGGAAGTTTAGAGCGCAAAGACGCACAAAATGAAAGTTTGCCGGCAATCAGTACAAAAGCCGGAGTGCGCGACGGACCTGGAGACGTACTGCAAATACCTGTAATACCAACCTCTAATTCTCCGAAGGAAGCTATAAAAGAAAGCCGAGGTGCCACACGAGCAAAATCAGACAAAAGCAAGAGCTAACACGGAACTCGCTACAAATATAGGGGAATTTAGCTCTCCTGATCATCTTATGTAAGCGCTGCACTTTGAAATCTTTTTGTGGATTTCTCAGAATCTATTTTTTGCAATTTCTTCCAACGCAACATTCACAACTTTTTTCCTAATAAAGATTTTTTAGTGAAACTTCGCACAAGTTTTTTTCACATTATTGGGTGTGCAATGAACCTCAATAAGTAAAATCGTGCCACAAGTTTTCGTATGGCTGGCTTTTACACCAAGGCACACCCAATGGAAGCACACATTTTTTTTTCATCACTATGCTTCGAGGATTCACCTGATATCAATAATTTTGGTTTCTCCAACAGACCAAAGCCTCCCTTATACCGCTACCAAACATTGCGTTTTTAGTCGAGTTAAACATACTTTAAAAGGCTCACATGGGCCTAAAAAATGTGATTTATGATGTAGACCGATCATTTGTATTGTTTATCGTTTTTTTTTAAATTTCTTTCCCGGCACTTGTCCTCATACCTTAAGCCGTCAAAACTAGGCCGCACTTGTGCCGTCGATAGCGGGCCTCAATAGCGGGCCTCGATAGCGGACCTCAAGTGTCGCTATGTTTACTTTCGCAATTAAAAGCAGCACGCAGGCATGTAATGCGAATACTGGTTGCTCTCTTAGCGTTGGATTCTTGTTTAGGGCGTTCTAGCCTAAATTGTGCAAATCAGGTGGCCTGTGAAAACAGAGGCCATTGTTAATGGAAAATTTAATGTCAGAACATAGGTTCGTGTGCTTTATTCGCCGCAGCGCCCATATAGCATCCGTCCTAAAGGGCGTTGTCCTTCTTTTCTATCACTCGCGCTGTATTCAGCGTCTTAATACTCTCAATGATATCATGTGTGTAAGTTGAACACTTCATAGCTCTCAGACGCTTCGGCTGCAAGCACAGCGTAGTAGCCTGAGCAAGCCTGCCATTGAATGACTAGGCCCACTAGCTTGGTGTTTCCATACTATTGTCGAGAAAAAAAATCTACCTGGTTAAAGGCCAAAGGAAAAGCCGCCGTGGTGGCTTAGGGGCTATGACATTGCGTAACAGGTCGCAGGTACTCGTCGCTTTCGCATCCATTCGCGCTGTCTCTTTCGTTCCCACGTGTGGCAAGGGTAGTTCAAGGGCACGTTACTCCTGCCCGAGGACGCAAGGGTATGTGTCATTGAGCTTGGACCCTTTCTGCACTATCACCAGGATCGGCCCACTTGTTTCTTGTCAGAATCTCGGACACATTTTTTCCAGATCCTTGCCATCGACAGATTCCCTATAAAAACCCTATTCATACAAAAAGCAGAAAGGACCTTTACAAACTAAGGCACTAGTCTAGTGTGCAAAAGCTAAGTCAATAATTAAACCGTATAACTGATCTTAGCCAATTTTCTGTAACTTAGAGCCTCGATACGTACTGTTAATTGGCATTTCCACTTGCGTTATTTTTTCCCATGTTAGGTACTATTAATTGATGTTATGTTTCCATATTGCGTAATATTTTCCTACGTTATCATTTGTGTTTGTACTTTTATCCTACTGCTTGTACCTGTCATGCTTGGACCAAGTCTTGGTCTGCAGTATGAAATAAATAAATACACACCACAACACACTGGCATGCATGCAGACAGCGCCACACTACAGTGATGTGCACACCAAGTAACACTAAACTGCTGAGGTGTACACACCAGGTAGCAATAAACCATGCTGGTGTGCACGCCAGAACACACCAGTCCACTCTTGTGGGCACATCACAACACATCAGACTGTGCTGGTGGTGGTCGTGGGTTCGATCTCTCGGTCATAAAATTCTGTCTACTATGAGCCTTTGTTGTTATCGAGGCCACTTGGGCATGAAAGGTGCGCCTTGCCGGAGAAGCAAAGAGGTAGCAAAGCCTTCGGCAGAGCCATGCTTGGGGTTGTAATGATGGTGCATCAGGGGCTATATAAGTATATAAATTTGAAAATAAATAAACAGATAACATTGTCCAACGGCCACAATCGAGAAAATCACCACGAGCACATAAGTACTTTACTGTAATACTTAAGCCCCGGTTGTTGGCCTCAGCAGGTGGACTAGACCACCCTAAAAATTTTCGGTGCGCAAGAGACATGTCTTAGCTACCAGGACCCTGTTCCTTCTACACAGAAGGTGCTGCCTTGCGTGTGGCGTCGCGCGAACGTGGCACACCAAAATTCAGTTTGAACACCGGTCGAGGTGTCCTCTTATTGCTGCCCACCCAACTTGTAGCTTGTAGGTAATGACTACAGGTGTTGTTGCGACCCGTCAAATTCGTAGCTTACACCCTCTTGGCCGATTGACGAAGAAATGGGTGGCGTATTCAAAGTTATAACCACAAACAAACATTCAGGACTTCTATAAAGGAAGGGCATTTAAAGGTGAAATTACATGTTAAAATGAAACCAATAATTCAAGGAGGAACAATGAATCGGTATAGAAAAATACGCGAGAAGGAAAATATAAAAAATATAGAGACAGTACGTTGGACTCATTAAGAAATTCCTGTACTGTAGGGCAAATATTCCTCTTACTGAAGCCATGAGTAGAGGCCCTAATCGAAACAGCCCAAGTGCAACGTAAAGTTTGTTGTCTCCGCGAATGCTTCCCTTATCTGGCGGTGCTGTAACTTTTTTTCTGAACACCTAACTTTTTACATCAAAAGTCAATTTGCCGGCGGCCATGCGTATTAATGAGGAACCTTACCTGGATACATGCTCACACGCATGACGGGTCCCGCTCGTCCTTCCAAATGTTTAAATAGTTCAGCATAGAGGTCATTATGGTAGCTGCCATGCAAAATTAACGAAAGCGAAATTGAAGTGACATGAAATTGAAAGCTTCGGAAATGAGTAAGTACACATCGATGTACACATTGCCATTGTCGATGATATACCCCTGCGTTTAAAAACGCGTACGTTGTAGTATATTTCCCATCTCGCGCTAGTTGAAGTGAATGATCAAATAATGAACAAAACTCTGCCTCTTATCGAAATACATCAAACGTCATCAAATTATTCTAAATTCCCGCGGACAAATTTTCACCAATGCATCACGCCATATATGTTCATTGCCGTTTCTAACAAACTGCATCTGCACTCGTGGTCTTCCTTATTATTCACGTTGGCATAGGATTCATGAAAGCTTTTAACACGCTTGCATGCATCATTTATGCCGGTGACAAAACTTGGCCTCGTCGGGCTATAGCGCAACTACTGAAGCTAAGTTTTGGCTTTCTGAACGCATGCGAACGTTTACACAGACAAGGACGTGTGACCAGCTAATAGTGTACGTCCTGGGTTGCTGCGAGAGACTTTTGCACCTGACATTGGAGTGTCCCGCGTTCAGTGCGCAGTGCATGTCGCTAGTGAGGGGCTATCATCTTCTTGGCCTGCGGTGTACAGCACTAGGCGAATATTTGTACCCCAGTGGTTGTGCGTCTCGACGAGACGAGGCTCATCGCGCTCTCCTTACTTTTCTGTAATTAACTAACTTAGGTGCACGTTTGCAACTTGGAGACTGTTTCTTCTATTCAACGTAATTTTAGTAGCGTGACCTGCAGTGACCGGCCCTACTGTGTGTGACCTGTACCGTGTGTGCCACTTTATTCTTTGAGGTTTGTCATCTTGCTCGTTCTTTCCTCTTTCCTCTCCTGCTTCCTTTCTTGCATTTCGATGTGTCTATCTCCTCCTATCTGAAGAGTAGGCAGGCGTTGTGCCCCTTCCTGTGGCAGTTGCCAGCCTCTACTCCTCGCTTTCCCTTTTTTGTTAAATGTATATCTCTTCAAATCAAATAATGATAATTATAATAATAATAACTTGGCACATATTCATTCCGAGTTGTCATGGCAGTAAAAACGGGCAAATCGAATTTTCGTTTGTACGTACCTGGGAGAATGAGCATGCAACTTGTTTACCCGCTTAGCACAGTAGAAAAACCTTCTTAAATGAAAAATTGGAAAAGCGATGGACGAGCCAGAGTTGAAGCGTCCAATTCTTGGTGCCATTGCAAACACCAAAATGATGCCTTCAGCATGCACAGTGGTATTCTTCCAAGTGCTGCGTTCTCAGCTCAAATTAGTAATTTCTCGTACACGGTTTGACGAAACTGGCTTGGAACGCTTTCTAAAGCGCGATTACCCATTTGTGCTCATTGCGATTAGATGCGTTATGCAGCTCTCGAAATAGCCTCGTAACTGGAAAAGACAAAGTGTGAAGATACACGGTGAGTGCTAAAGATGGAATTTTGAAAACAGCGTTGACGTCAACGACTGCAATTTTCGAAATCTGAAAAGAAAACAAATTAGCCTGTGTAAGTCAATAACACAGTTGCGAGAAGGTGCTCGTGACATCGTCATTGCTTATTTTAAACGAGAATTGGTTTATGTTGCCGCCAATTTTCATGGCTGGCAGCCGGGCCTTATTTATACAATTGCGCCCGCTCTCAAGCAACCAATTTGCAGGTTGTATTCATCGCCGAAAGCTGAGACCTTTGAGACACATGTGCTGAAACTCGGCTTCATTTTGGCGTCGCAATGGTTACACATTGTGGTCATTTGTGGTTCTTCGCTGCATTTGATCACTGCTTGGTATGACGGCTGAGGGCGACGTTCGTCGCAGATGTTCACTGCTGGTTTCTTTTTGAGATACACCGTTCCATCTGGCCGGCTTAACACAGCTTCGCTTAAACTAACTCTCATTGTGCGTGAGGCCCGCCTGATTTTAAACAGTATACTTGGGGGCGGGAGTGTGTAGCCGACGCGAAGTAAGCGAGCAGAGAGAAAATTCACGGAGAAACTCTTCTGCGTGTTAAGTATGAGTAAGCATTGTGCAACTTGCTCACCTCCATGCAGCCCGGTGTCATTACCAATGTTACGAAAGTTGATCCAACCAGTATAAACGACAACGTTACGGCTACATGAACTGCTGGGGAGGGCGGCGCAAGGAGAATTGATGAGGCAAGAAAAAAATGTCACAGTTTCGCCTTAAGGGCGAAGCAATGAATGCGATAGCAACACAGCAATGTCATACGAAGTAAGGTGAGCGGCTTTGGTAGCAATATCAATTGTAGTAAACATGAGCTTTAAGTAAGCAGGTGTGCTGCGGCGTAAGTAGACCGACATGAAGAGAGACTGGATGACCACGAGAAGGCGCTTGTGAAACAGTGGTGTTGATGAGAAGCGCTTCCCGTGGGCAGCGCGTGCGAAGGGACACACCGGTAGCGCTGCACTGCCGATCCGGGCAGCATTGCATGTGTAGCGTGCGTTGGAAAATGTTGCCCGACTATTACTAACTGAATGAACAAGCGTGGTGTGAGCGCGCACAAACAAACACGAATAGATCACACTGAATGACTGCAGACAACGACTGTCAAAACGCTGGCAGCAAGCATACGCCGCTGCGGGCGAAGGTACGTGCGTCTATCACTTCAACGGAAACTGATCGGCGAATGTACGGCGCATAAAGGTCAGAGCCGTGTGGAGATAAGAGACGGTGCGTGCGAGCGACGAGTGACGAGCGCGGTTGTTGGCAGAAAAGTGCCCCCTCCCCCCCCCCCCCCCGCTCTCTCCGGCGCTCGCTTCCCGCTTTCTTGCTTGCGCGTGGGAGATTGAGTGCGTTCGCTCTCCGTGATAGCGCGCGTCCCCGCACGCTTCCGCTCGGGCATACGGCGCGCAGCGAAGATTTTATCTATAGGGAACCTCACGGCGACGGCGACGACGACGACGACGACGGCAGAAATCCGGTTGAAGTGTCCATATAATTGCTATCGCAATAAAATAGTGCAGATGGCGGCACCAGTTGCGCTGATGACGTTGTGATCATTACAAGCCGTTATCACTCTTTAGCGCTTTATTCATCCCGTAGAACCATTAGCAACCGTGACCAACCGTGCTCTGGCTGCGGCCGCGTATGGCGCAGCCGCGCGTTCGGCTATCTTGAAAACGATCTGGGATGGGGACACAGTGCGGTGAGTACTGATAGCTTCGTTCGCGCTCTGTTCTCGGGGCTTAGTTCGCGTTGAAGCGAGAGGCAGCACGAAGGTCAATTGATTCGCTGCTGCGTGCCCTATCTCGAAAGCGACTGTCTTACGTAACGGAAGGACGGAGGGGCAGACGAACCGACGTTCTTCTTCTCTAAATGCTCACGCATATAAAAGGAACTGGTACGGTGACGTCATGATGTTATCGTTGTGATGCTGTCGATATTTTCCTTGCCGCAACACTGCCGTCATAGTTACACTTTTGCGATTAGTTGTCGTCCTGCCATGTTGGTGATGTTGCTTCGTTCTCGCGCCTTCTTTCCCAGCGTTATCACATCGTCGTCGCCATACCGCCAGCGCTATCATCCTCGCGCTGTCGGCTTCGAAGCCACGTTGACACTGATTTGTTCGGTCATCATAAACTGCACTTTATTGATTTTATCAGTATACTTCGTAAGTCTGTTTAGTGTGTTGTTTTGATTTCTGTGGTCCGTATTAGGTACTCGCTTCGATTGAAAAACATTTCAGTACTTTGTACAGCATTACTTTAGTAACATTCTGACACTTCACAAGTTCTTATGCGGGGCACTGTTCAGTGAATGAATGGCTTCTTGCGGCGCGTCCGCAATTTCAGAGCAGCATGAAACATACATCACATGCTGTCCCTTTGCAAAAAAAAGCGTATATATAGAATTTTTGTAGCATGTGATACAATTTATGGATTGCTTGCAGAAAGTTAGGGGGAATCACGTGTGTCTCACCATTTTTAGAGTAAGATCTCTCGGTGAGTACGCCAAATAACAATAATGCCACCCACACGACTTAAAATAAACTGCAGAAGTGTAATTAATGTTTTCGGTTGGTGCATCCCTGAAACTACTGAATAATTGCGTGAATACCTTTTCTAAAAAATTTTGCGTCTTGTTGCTTTATCTGTGTCAACGAATTATATTTTGTGGTTTTACGTGCCAAAACCATGATCTGGTTATGAGGCACGCCGTAGTGGAGAACTCCGAGGTAATTTTGACCGTCTGGGATTCTTTAACGTGCACCCAATGCTCGGTGCACAGGCATTTTGCATTTCGCCTCATCAAAATGCGGCCGCTTGGCTGGAATTCGGTCCCGTGATCACGTGCTTAGCAGTGCCACGCGATAGCCGCTAAGTCGCCACGGCGGGTAACTGTCTCAAAGCAAAGCAGGTGATCTGGTTAAAAAAAAAAGTCGCAGTTTCACCCGAGAGGCGAAGCATCGATTGCGATAGAAAATTAGTCGACAGCTATACGAAGTAAGGATAGCACTTTATCGGCCGTCTAAACTTCTAAACAGAGGCATGCTAACTAAATAAACAAGCATGGTGTCACGCGAGCACAAGAAGTCATGAACGCATCTCACTCGATGTCAGCGGAAACTCGCTGCCAAAACGCTGAAATGGGTAAAGGTAGGTTCACACTTGGTCTCGACGCAGGTGGAAGCGGCAAGAACTTCGAAAGATCCGCCCGGCTAGGCGGCAAAATGGGCGAAAACGAGGCGGCGAGCCAAATCGGGCTCGGACCGATTTTTTCGGCATGCCGCGGAAACGTGGCGGAAAGTCGTTCCTCTCAACCGGAAGCTCCACTAGCATGTAAACATGCGCTCGTAAAGCTGAACATATGGCACCAAAAGCGTAGGCTGCGATGTTTATTGACGCGATCAAGAACCGCCCCTTGGTCTACGACAAGGGTGGTACTAAAACGTACTGTTAGCAATACTCCCGACAGTATTCAACGTCGCGCTACCGCAGGTGCGGCAACGAAGCCTCGGCGTGACTCTTCTTGCGCTTTTGCAAAACCGGGCGAACCCACCCCCGCCGCTTACAGGGTATCCGCTTCTTCCTTGTTCATTTTACATTTCTAGGGAACAACTAGGTAGAAGTATAAAAACTATTTGTTATTCCACTTCCATGGCAGACCAAAGCTGGACAGATTCCTCGTTGGCGCTCCGTAATACTCCTAGCACGGGGCTGTATGTTGCAGAAGTCGCGGAACACTTTTTTCGTTGTGGGGTGCTTTTCTCGTCGCGACGATAGAATTTCTTTACCCCGACAGGAGGACACATGTAACCGGCAAACGGAGGCCTCAGGAGTACACCTGAGGACACCTACGCCGCCGAGGCCGGAGGGTAGGTCTCGCGTAGGACGTGCAGGCTTCGGTGAACCCCAACACAAGGGCCAGCCCAGGTTCTAGCTTTGGCGTTTCCGTTGCCGCTTTGGTGTCTTAGAGGTACCGCCAAATATACGAAATAATGACCCGTTGTTACAACTAGTAAATAAACGGTATTAAATAAATATAATGACGCCCAGGCACCAACCTGTGACTTAGCGTTACCGCGCCCGTGCGAGGAGAATTACAAAACGTCAACGATAAATTTACCGAAGGTGGCAGATGACACGCGAAGTTGACCAAAATGATGGCTTTTGATGACGGATGGGTCAATGAATATACCGCTCGAAATAGTGCAATAAAGAGCGTCACCACGCCGACAGACGTACGCAGACTAGATGGATGTGGGCGGAAGTGGCAGCGGCGGCGGTAGAAAAAAAAAAGTGAACAACTTGGACATGCGCGAAAAAGATTTACCGCCCGCTTTGGCCTTTCCGCCCGCTAGCCGCTTCCCAAGTGTGAATGTTGCCTAAGCGCGGCAACAGCTACGAGCAAATTCACATTCGTGCTACCGCTCGCAGCACAGCGAACTAAGCCGCGAAATCACAGCGGAGGGTGGACTCTGTCCCCGCCGCAGATGGCCTTCATGATACAGCGTCCCGGGTGGGCGCGCACGGCGTAGAAGACCCCCCCCCCCCCTCCCTCCCTACCCTGCCCTCACAGCCTTTCGGGGCCTTGCGGCCCCGGCGGGCGCGTGCGGCCCGCGACTTTACAATTGCTAGTAGTTACAGTGAGGGCGCGGCACTGCGGGCCACTAGACTTCCGCTTAACGCGTGTTGTCATGGCAATCGTGGAGCTCCTAGGTGCCTAGGGACAGAAACGCTTAGGGACTTTTGAGGCACTGGTGTCTGCACGGCCGCGCGGCGGCTGCTAGTTACTAAGCGTGGCCCTCTTATCTCCGAGACCGGGCGCAGCGACCTTGCCGATCGTAGCTCCTACGTGCGTAGGGAGCGATTCGTTTAGGGTGCGTTGACTGTGTGGCGGTGTCTGGCCGACGCCGGCCGCGCTTTATTATTGTAGCGTTTGTTCTAGTGGCGGAAATCCTTGCAGTAGTGGTGGTGTGGCAGGACGGCTTTTGATCTCGCTGAAGTGTGGTGGTGTAAACAAGCGGATACTGCTTGCCTTTGTACCCTGGTGCCGCGGCGGAAGCCGCGGTACCGGGCGCTGACGCAAAGCGGCGGTCGTTAGGGTGTTGTGGAGCGCAGCATCGCAACACCGCAAATAAAAAAAAATACTGCTCCAGTCAGGTAGACTGCTCCCTCCCTGATAGTGAGATTATATTTGGATCAACAAAACAGTGATGCCTTTATTTAAGAATACCATCGTTTCTCTCTCGCAGGCGCGAGGACAAGCGAATGCGAGAGAGAAACGATATGTTTTGATGATCCAATATAGTCTCACTATCAGGCAGGGAGCAGTCTACCTGACTGGAGCAGTATTTTTTTATTTGCAGTGTTGCGATGCTGCGCTCCACAACACCCTAACGACCGCCGCTTTGCGTCAGCGCCCGGTACCGCGGCTTCCGCCGCGGCACCGGGGTACAAACGCGAGCAGTATCCGCTTGCTTACACCACCACAGTTCACCGAGATCAAAAGCCGTCCTGCCACACCACCAGTACTGCAAGGATTTCCGCCACTAGAACAAACGCTACATTAATAAAGCGCGGCAGGCGTGGGCCAGACACCGCCACACAGTCAACGCGCCCTAAACGATTCGCTCCTTACGCACGTAGGAGCTGCGCTCGACAAGGTCGCGGCGCCCGGTCCCGGAGATAAGAGAGCCACGCTCAGCGGAGACCAGTGCCTCAAAAGTCCCCTAAGCGATTATGTCCCTAGGCACCTAGGAACTCCACGATTGCCATGACAACACGTGTTAAGCGGAAGTTTCCGCTGTACCTACTAGCAATTGTGAAGTCGCGTGCGGCCCCTAGAGCTGCTTGGAGTAGAGCGCGCCCTCCCTCTCCTTACGCTCCCTCCAGAACATTGCGCGCGACTGGAAGGCGGCGCACTTTCCTCCCTTGCGCGCGCGAGACTGATCCGCGATTGCCGGCTCACCGTCCCGCGCTTTCACTCTCACACACAGCATACGGCGCGCGACGACGATTTTATCGTCCTTGGACTTAATGCCGAACCTCACGGCCAAGACTTCGTTGACGGCGGCGGCAAAAATGCGCCTGGATTGTCCATATAATTGCTATCGCAATAAAATAGACAACTGCTGAAAATAGTGGCACCACACTGCCTTTATTTTTATATAGCGCTTGGCGTCGGATTGGAGAAATGTGTATTTCCATGACATAAAATAACCATGACTTCAAAAAGCCCGTACCTAGTAATGCCATTGGCGTAGCGCATCTCAGACAGGACGAATGCAGGAACGCAGAAACACACACGAAGTACTATTTTTCAACAATAGGTCTATTTGCTAGATGAGCAGTAGATATATCCAGCGCATCCTCTATTTGTTCAATGACAGTGAAATAGCCCGCTCCGCATTGGGAGCCGCTCATCCGCCTTAGTTCAGTGAGTTGCCGCGATGTGACGCTGTCCAGAGGGTACGACTGAGTCACTGGAAAAAATTTCAGAGTACCGCAAAGGTACGCGGCATGCCGGCAACATTGGGTGACGGCGGCCATATTCCTTCCAGGCCGCCGACGCGCTGTAGCGGTGCCAGCGTGCATTGAGTAGCGTTGACTTAACTGACGGATTTCCCCCCTAGATTTCGAGTTCCGTTTCGCGAAACTGGATTATTTTTGTGTTTTTCTTCAAGTGGATGCCACAAGTGACATCAAGATATCGACGGAAATGAACGTACTGCGCGGTAAGCGACGGAACATATAAATGTGCGGCGATGGTTCCGATGCTCGCGAACCGATGCTCTACGTGTCGCTTTTGGACTTCGTCTTGCGTCAAGTGTATGTGCAGAGCTGCTGCAAACATACTTGTATGCGCCCAGTGAATTCGCTTGAAACGTCTTTTACATGAAAACTGGGCCTTGAGGTTGTGTTCGCTCTAAAAGCGCAGCTTGACAGCCGATGGAATGTGCAGTGGGTGTTCAGGTTGCCTTCATAGTGCTCGTTCGCGTCCTTTCGAAGTACAAAAGCAAGCAAATGTAAACAGCTTACTGCTGCGCTTGTTTGTCTGTATAATCGGAGCGAAGTGTAAGCAGTAATTTTTATGTATATTTACAAAGTTGCCTGTCACGTATCAGTGATAAAACGCCAGCAGCCTCTGCAAGTAAACTTCGCGTCTTGCGGCTACTGGCGTGTTTGCGAATGCGTGCTTGTAATGTTCTCGCCGATTTGTGAAATAAGCTCTCTGAAGGTAACGTTGTAAACGATTGGTTAACAGCTTTTAATTCACGCGAAACTCAAGCAGGTATCCGCATACGGCTATAAAGAATGTGTACAAATGTTTTTTTTTTGTACCTTTGATAATGTGAACCTTTTAGTGCACTTATTTCCAATCTGTTACTGTGTTCTGGAGTATTGTGTTGACATTGCCAGTACTAAACAGTGGTGCGGTTTTCCTATATTTATTTTCGATCATGCCCCCTTTATTGTATACCCTTTTTGTGAATCGGATTATTAACACAAAAAGACGTTTTCGGAAAAAAAGTTGCGAAGACACGGTAAAAACTAGGTTTCTGAAACGGAATTGTAACATTGAGCACTTCTATTTTTTAAATGATGCTCTTGTCACTGCACTCACGGCACAAAAAGATGTATGAGGCTGTTTATAGAGGTGCTGTGCCTGTTGACAAGCCTTCATAATCATGCTGTAGCAGGTTTGCAATAAAAATTACTATTTTACAACCTCCCTGTATAAGGCACACCATACCATTTGTCACCGAATTGCTTCATGCTGTCAGCAAACTTCGCATTTTCAGAACAGCATGCACTCACAAAGTAAGATGTGGAGGCAAGCAACATATTTATTTCACAACAATAATATACGCCACTGAAGAAACAGTCTTTATTGCAACACCAAGATTTCACATCAATAGCAAGCATTCGACAGTGAAACACCTAGCCCGACGGCTGTGTTTAACATTACAACTGCAGAGTTAATTGTGGACAAACAAAGGAAGCCTCATCCTAGAGTCAATGTTTCTACAAGGGGACTTCGCCTTCGTCAGGGTCCCGACAAAGACACGTGCTCTTGTCGAAATATTTGCTCTGGGTTGAGGCTTCCATTATTCATCCATTGTTATGCAAGTCTCCATCTTTTGTTACCCTTTTCATCTTGCCTGGACTACAGAATTATGCTTTTGAGAAACACTGGCACAATGGGAGTCTATAAGCTCTATTTACACACCTATACACTAATTAAAGAACACACCATTAAAATTTTGTACCATGAATATCACCTATGTTTCAGTGATCATGCACACTAACAAACATTGGACATGTGAAAAAAAAACTTTATACATTTTGCACTCTGCCATGTAACAAGTAGGTACTGAATAACCTGGAGGTACACCCTCCAGGTTATTACTTATTTTACAGTACTGAAATAAAATTGCTAGGAAAGCTACTGTAACTAGGTCAAATACACAAGTCTGAAAATGAGATTTTAAAATATCACAACGAGCAAGATATAGTGATCATGGACACGCACAATAACAAACATTTAACATGTTAAAAACCTTATACATTTTGCACTCTGCCACGTCACAAGCAGGCACTTAATAACTTGGAGGTACACCCTCCAAGTTATTACTTGTACAATAGAGAAATGAACTTGCCAGGAAAGCGACTGTGACTAGGACAAATACATGTAACTTAAGTCTATAAATGGGATTTAAAAATATGACAGAGTGAGATGTATTAATTATGGACTTGCACAATAACTGCAAACGTGTTATGAAAATGAATTTATACATTTCAAACTCTGCCATGTCACGAGCAGGGACTAAAGAGTTAGTACACCCTCCAGATTATATGTATTTCTACAGTACACAAATAAAATTGCCAGGAAAGCTACTATGACTAGTACAAATAGACATACTCGTCTATAAATAGAAATTTAAGATATCACAGAATAAGAGAGTCAATTGCACACAACTGTAATTTCTAAACAAGCATCCTATTTACCGTTTCACGACTGACACAGAAATTAAAATAAATAGGCAGTAATAAACAATATAAAAATAGTAATAAAAACTCAACAAATCAGCAAAATATGGTGATACTGCCTTTTTCACTTGCTAGGAATGAGATGTCCATTGATCTGGGTAAGCAGCATCATAGTTAATACATCAAACTATATTCCACTTAAAAATTTTGTCACATTCTACTCTAGGAAATGAAAGTGCACTACCGAGTTTGCACTTCGCTTCTGAAAACTGACGCTACATTGACATTTGTTTCACACAGTAAGCTCTAGCTGATAAACTACACTGATACCACAGTATTCGTTATGACCACAGGTTCTCAAGAGTAAACAATTATGTAAACCTTCTAAAAAATAAACTTTTTGCAATGGCAGGAAGACCTACAGGGACACTAAAGAGAAACACTAACTTAACTTTTACTAATAATCTGTCCAAACTCTTTGGTGACTGATTCGTAATAGGTTGATTATTAAAGAGGAAAATGGAGGTTTAAGTTCCATCTTTTTGTTTCCACACCGAAACATCATTGTGGCGTCACGGATTTCGAAGGATTATCTTAGATTTGGTTTGTTATGACTCAGTAAATGTCATTTAGGCTTCCCAAGTTCAGGGCTTGGCTCTTTCAGAACACAACGTAGTCCATCTTTACAAAAATGAACTGTTAACTAGGCCCTAGCAGATGCCGTCAAAAGCCGTGATGCCACAGCGAGTGAGCATGGGAAATTGCAAGGCATTTTTGCTGGCTTACCAAGCCGCTTTTCGTGGCAAGTGGCATCTGTTAAGGTATACGGCTAATTTACTCTTTCTAAAAATAGTTTCTTTTTAGTGTCCTTCTTAGTCATCTTACTTTACATTACTGACAGCCGCACGCATACCCACACTTTTCGATGCGCACTTTGGTCGTTGTGGTGCTTTCTTCTGCATTTCTTCATTATTTTTACGCAAGCTAAAGCGTAGTCTGCACAACAGAAACTGCTGCACAACCTTACTGGCAACATCATGGCATGTAGGAAGTGCTGAAAATGCAGGTTCAATTGCTGCAATCAACTCACCAACGTGTTTTAGCTGAAGTTTTCCTGCTACAAGTGAAGCTTCATTTTTTCTGTAGTAGGTTTCTGCACATTCTAAGAGGGACATAAGTGAAGCAGATGGTGTGCACAAGGACGATTTGTTGGCTACATAGTTCTTTAACTGCAAAAGCAAGCCAGCCCGAGTGATGTCAGTTTCGACCAATGCGGTTTTGCAATGGTCACAGAGTCCATGCTTTTTACTGACAGTTTGAGCAATGTATCCTGCCAAGTACTCCAGTGATTCCTGCTCCTCTGGTACAAGATTCTCTGTCATAACGGGCATCTGCACGGGCTCTAGTTCTGCGCTTAAGTCAGGTCTCGAGCACAGAAAATCCGTCAAGTGAACAGAGTCATCAGTATCATAGCTGCCATGCTTGCTTGGTTTAAAGAACTGTGCAAGCACTATAAGTCGCAGTGTATACTTAAATTCTCTGGCTCTAGGGACAGGCGATTTTACTCGTATAGCACTGAAAAGATTTTCCAGGGCATCCTGGGAGAAGCGACTTAGCATCAGGAACTTTAAGCCCTTGGATCTAACATACAGTTCGCGAAGATTTAGTGCCGTAGTTGTTGTTATGATCATGCCAGTCTGCACAGGTTTCCATGATGCATTAGGCCTACTTTGGTCAAAAATTTGAAGCTTCCTGAACATTTCAATAAAATCTCCAAGAAATGCCTCCGTCTCTTTGCCTTTCTGTGGGCATAAATCGCTCAGTGCCAGGGTCGGTGTCCTTGACGTCATCAGGGAAAACTACCTAAACACTTTGTCTAAAAACCAAGCAGTTGTCAAGGCTTTGTCTTCTATCTTCTTCTGCTCTACCAGAAGTCTTAGAGCAGCTGTGATACTGTGATTGAACAAGGCACAAGCTGTGCTAACGTTCATTTTGTCATAATGACTGGGGTTTAAGTGCTTAAGCTTTAAATGCGGGGCAAGCTTGAGGCTGTGCTTTTCATCGATTTCGCACAGCTGCTGAACATACTTTAGGCTGACCTGAAAGGAAATATACAGCATTTCATGGTCACACTATATCTTTTATGTAGCAATGTTGATACATGATGTGGCCCTGTGATGACAAGAAATCTCAAGAGAAACGGCACACAAACACTGAATCCTAATTTGGAGTTTACAGTTCCAAAGTAAGGTGAGGAAACCATCTCGCTGCTAATATTTGCCATCATATATCTGCAAGCTATTGGTGATTTAGCACTCCAACCGGCAAAAATTAAAGTGATATTCATTAGCCTGGTGAATGAATGAGTTCGTCATTGTCATTCAGCCTCTTGAACCTGTTCAAGAATATCAAGGCCAATAGGTCAGAGGGGACTGCATCATGAGAAGACAATCTAAATAACAAATTGCATTTGGCAGGCACTCCCAATGCATGGCTGGCAGCTTACTATTGTTTCTTAAAAAAAGACACTATCCTACCAGTAATAACTTATGGGGCATAAACTTGGAACAAAGAAGCTTGAAAAAAAAAACTAGGCATTGTGGAGCAAATGATGAAACAGAAATAATAGAGGTAACATTTAGAGACTGGAACTTTTCACTAGTGACAACAGCCTTAAGGTATATCACGACCTTCAAAAACGAAATTTCTGAAAAAATATTGGTTGTAAGCTACTATTATAAGCTCTCTGGTTATGCTAGAATATTTAGCAAAAAAATTAAGTTTCCACCTTAAGCCGTTGAAAAGTAATGTGCGTTTTTCGAACCCCTCCTGCTCGCATCTGAAACAACTTATTTTATTTCAAATCATGAGCAATTCCATCAAATATATCGTTTCCTTTGAATATTATGCAATGTTAATTCGTTTTAGTAGTTGTTATAAAAGCTTTTAGAAGCATTCTGGGACACTTGTGTTTTCAAATCAGCTAGAACTTTCACTAGAGGGCTTTTAACACCTAGACATATGCTTACGTTCGAACCCATTTTTCTTAAAACATTTTTTTTAAATTTTATTGTTACACAAGCAGTGATAACTTTTCTGTAATAAATATTTTTTGCATGAAGCTTTACATGCTGTTTCTGTATATATTAAGCTGTGCAATGAAGCAGAATAACCAAAATGAGTGGCGACTTTTCATACTATGGCAATTGTTTCGGAAAACAATCTGCTACAAGTTACATTTTTCAGTCTTGTGATCATGCACTTTTGCTCCAAGATATGGCTATCATGGTGGTGTGTTGCAGTTTACTATCCCCGTTAGGTTCCTGCCAAATGGCATTTGTTTCATGCCTACCATTTCGTAGTTGTGACGGTTGGCGCAACACTCATATTTCGAAAATGTTAAATAAAATAAAAAAAAAATTTTATAGTTTTCATAATGCAATCACCTGAAAGGTTCCAACTACATAGACTTAAATTTAACGGCAGCCTTGACTAAAATTGTAATTGTTTTTCTCGAAGGTGGTGACATAGCTTAACAAAATGGATGGCAATCATTACCCTATCTATTGTCACTTTGGCACATATTCAAGAGCACATTAGCTGTTTCAGCAGTGACCAATTTACTTGCTTGAACAAGCAAGTTGGTCACTCAAAGAAGGTTTTCTTAAGGGCACCGAAACATCAAAATCGTCGTGTACAGGTCAGTGATATAGATTTACACTAATATTAATTGAGATTAAGAAGAAAAATCATAAATGTGTAGAGTAGATAATGGTTGGTCTAATATATTAGTACAACTAAAATGGTACCAAGAGAAGGGAAGCACAGTTTAGGACAGTAGAGAATTGGGTGGTTTGATGAAATTAGGAAATTTGCAGGCATAACATGGAGTCAGCTGTTGCAAGAGGAGGTTGCTGGCAGAGGCCTGCAGTGGATGTAACAGGCTGTTGATTTGCAGAGACTGAAGTATGAGAACTTGTGAACATTAAAAGAAAAACACAGAACAAAGGGGCTAGTTTCAGCAACTACAAGGAAATCCAATTGCTTCCAGGATACTATACATCATTGGTTGGCAGCTTATTGTTCACCACAGTTGCCTCATCTAGAATTATCTTCTGCTGTCTCACCAGATGACCAAGCAAGTTTTTCAGAAGGTGGGGTGCATCCGCGAGGAAGTGCAAGCTGCGATCTCCTTTACAGGGGTGGGGGCATGTGGTTCGTGGGTGCCCATACCTTGTGGCTACGATATTGCACAATCTCCATATGGCCTGGTTTCCACTCCCCATGTCGGAATTAACACAGTCTACAGACAGACCAATGGCTTCACATCGTGCGATGATGTCGAAAAGTATGGCCAATACCTGCTTTGCGTCAAAGGAATCAGCTGCAACAAAAAGACCAAAATCCTCATGACAGGTTTACTTCTTTTCTAGCTTAATAACATTCATTTTAATGCAAACTTAACAGAGTGAAAAGATTAGTTTCTTTGGGGGGGGGGGGCCTGAAACACTTTCAAGCTAATCATAGAATGGCCTCACTATTAAAGGACCTCGTCTCACGAATCTCGTGCCTCAAAAAATTTTCGAATACTTTCTAAGTAAAGCAGTTATCGCACTAATACCTGGCTCTCTCTTTTAGTCTCCACCAGTGAACTGGAAGCTACACAGCGGTGTTGCAGTGGCATTCAACTACAAGCCGATTGTCCCCGCAGGGGCGTCTGCGTCAGCAGGCGTTTGGTGAGTTGCGCCACCACGTACCCGAGCACATGGGGGTTGGACCCTCCCGCGTCTAACCGTGCACGGCTTAGCCTTGTCCGGGGAAAAGGGGATCCTGGAGGTTGAGCCGAAGCCGGGTGTTTGGACCTTTATTGCCCCCTGGCGGAGGCAACACACCTCTTTGGCCTCGGCTTCACGTAGACGGCACCCCCGGACTGACCCACCCGGGGGGAATCGGTAGTTGCCTTTTCCTATCCTCTTCTTCAATCTTCGTCTTTTTCTCTCACTTTCAATCTATCCTGTCTTCTACTCACTTCATTTACTTCTCGTTTTTCCAGGCAGCAAGGGTTAACCGTGTGTATCTACCCAATCTTGGGTATGTATATTAGGTTATAGCGGCGTTGCATAGCTGGCGTCTACAGGTATTTTTCTAACCTCGTAGCGTCCCCTTGTTGGGTTCGGTGGTTGGTGGCTACCATCGCCGCCGAATATTCCAAGAATGTCTTGGCAAATGCATTCCCCCCCCCTTACAGATCGCCCTAACAAAGGAGGGCGCACCGAAGTAACTTTTGATTTCACTTTCCGAAGCAACTCAGAAACATTCCCACGTTACCACGTAATGCACAGTGAAGGAACCACCTCAATAAGAAAACTATCACCATTCTTCGTGGCGAAATGCCTCGTTGAAAAAATTGGAAAACAATACAAAGCCTCAAAGATGTCAAGTGGGGACCTCCTCCTCGAACTCAAAACCAAAGACCAAGTGGAAAAGCTAACTGATCTCACCAATATCGGTGATGTCAAAGTGACAATCTCAGCACACCGCTCTCTAAACACAAGCAGGGGCGTGATATCAGAAGACGATTTCATAAATCTCAGTGATGAAGAACTCCTTGAAGGGTTCCAAGAACAAAATGTAATCAAGGTTCAAAGAATAACCCTCCGAAGAAACGACGAACAAATCCCCACCAAGCATGTAATACTTACCTTTGGTACCAGTATTGTGCCTAGTTCACTCGAGGCAGGGTATGTGAAAATCAACGTGAGACCGTATATCCCAAACCCGAGGCGTTGTTTCAAGTGCCAGAGGTTCGGACATGCTTCACAGTCATGCAGAGGTAAATCGACATGTGCAAAGTGTAGTGCCAATGATCACCAGTCGGACAACTGCAATGCTCCTCCACACTGTACAAACTGCAAGGGAGATCATCCAGCGTATTCACGATCTTGCCCTTGCTAGAAGAAAGAAAAGGAGATAATTGCGCTCACAGTGAAAGAGAAGATTTCCTCCTACGAAGCAAGAAAAAAGCTATCGCACTTACCTCAAACAACCTATGCCAGTGCGGCGCGGCAGGGGGCAGCGCCACAGTGGTCTCAGGGTTCTACAGGGATCACAGTCAGTGACCCAGTAGTAACTCCACCCGCCCCCTTGGTAGCAGCAGCCAGTGCTGCTCCATCATCATCAAAGACGGGCCTGCAGAACACGGTTTCGCAGGGCCCTAGGCTAAATCGAACTCCAAGGCCTGACACGCGCGTCTCAGCGCCTGGTTCTCGGTCATCCAGCGCTTCCGAAAAGGCTATGGAGATCGACACAAAAACTCCAGCGTCATTGACGCCAAAAGATCAGCGCTCTCTGGAGCGTGCTAAGAAAGACAAGCTCTTAGTAACTGCACCAAAAAAGGGACCGGTAACCTGAACGGTTACCGCTCTTGCATTAGTACAGTCCCTTCAACACATGTGACCTACAACTTTTAAGTTCATATGCATAAATTAACATCCTAAATTTCGCCACTATGGCTTTTATCGTGCACTGGAATTGTAGAGGACTGATTCACAACTTAGGTGACATTAAAGACATAACAAATAAGTTCTCGCCAGTCGCATTTTGCCTACAGGAAACAAATTTAGGGCCTAAAAATAGTCAATTGCTCAAAGGTTTTACTGTCGTCCGAAGAGACCGCGAACAGGCTAGCCGTTTGTCAGGAGGAGTTGCTATAGTCGTGCAAGGTGGCACTCCTACCCGAAACGTTCAATTAAATACCTCTTTCGAGGCTGTAGCCGTCACGGTTCTATCCTATAAAACTGTCACCATCTGTTCCCTCTACATTCCACCACACACCCATTTCACAACTCGAGACCTGGAAAATTTAACAGACCAGTTGCCGGAACCTTTTGTTTTAGTAGGTGATTTTAATGCCCACTGTACCCTTTGGGGCAGCGCTAAAACTGACCAAAGAGGACAACTTATTGAAGATTTCATTTTATCAAATAACATTTGTCTTTTAAACTCAGGTGCAACAACCTATTTCTCGCCTACCTCACGGAACTTTAGTTGTCTCGATTTAGCCTTCTGCTCACCATGTGTTTTTAGTGATTTTAAGTGGGAAGTCCTGGACTCTTCATATGGAAGTGATCATTTGCCGTCAGTCATCAAACTATCATCCACATTACCCATCATAAACTCTAAGCCACGTCGCTGGAAGTTACAGCATGCAGACTGGCCATTATTTATGGAGAACGCAAAACTAGAAGAAGTCCTTTCACCAGAACTTAGCATCGATGAAATGAATGAAAATCTCACAGCACTCCTAATAGCAGCGGCAGAAAAGGCAATACCTCAATCATCAAACATTGTGCGAAATAAACTAAACCCCTGGTGGACACCAGAGTGCACACAAGCAAAGAAACAGCAAAATAAGGCTTGGGGTATCCTGAGAAGGTACCCCACCTATAGCAACCTTGTAAACTTCAGACAGGCTAAAGCAAAAGCGCGATATGTCCGGAGGCTAGCGGAAAAGTCATCATGGCAAGTATATGTCACCTCAATTAATAGTTCAATCACATCGAAAAAGTTGTGGGATCAGCTCAGGAAATTCAGGGGAGACTATTCGTCATATACAGTACCTTTACTCACAACTCCAGGCATACAGACGACACTACACGAACAAGCTGACATACTAGGGGAACACTTTTATAATGTTTCGAGCTCAGCGAACTACTCCGACATATTTCTAAAATACAAACAGTCTGCAGAGAAACAGAGATTGCCTATTACACGGACATCAAATGAACCCTACAATGATCCCCTAACACTTCAAAAATTAAACAGGGTACTTTCTGCTGGCAAGAAAACAGCAGTTGGCCACGACCGCATTCATTATTCAATGCTTTCCCACCTTTCACTTGCATCCGTAAAAGCTCTACTAGAATTTTTTAACAAAATTTGGGATACAGGCAGAGTACCAAAATCGTGGAAAAACGCAATCATAGTACCTTTCCTGAAAGCCGGAAAACCGCCTACATCTCCCAGCAGCTATCGACCCATTGCTCTCACAAGCTGCTTAGCAAAATCCTACGAAAGCATCGTAAACACAAGGCTGACATTCATTCTTGAAACACAAAATATACTAGACATTCACCAGTGCGGTTATAAAAAGAACTGCTCAACAACCGATCACCTTGTCCGACTAGAACAAGAAATACGGAATGCTTTTCTACATAAACAGCACTGCCTTACAGTTTTCTTTGACCTGGAAAAGGCATACGACACCACTTGGAGATTTGGCATATTAAGAGATCCGGCGGATCTAGGGATCCATGGAAAAATGCTCCAGTGTCTAGCCGACTTTCTGTCTGACCGAAAGTCCGTCTAGGAACAGCGTTGTCACGAATATTCCTCCAGGAAAATGGTGTGCCGCAAGTATGTATACTAAGCACAACTCTGTTCGTGGTGAAAATGAACTCCGTAAATAGAATAATTCCATCTTCTCTCATGCATTCATTATACGTCGATGATCTTCAAATTGCGTGCCGAGGATCAAACATGGTAACCTGCGAACGACAAATTCAAATCACACTAAATAAACTAACACAATGGGCAACCGAGAACGGCTTCCGTTTCTCCACTGAAAAAACTGTCGCTGTGGTCTTTTCCCAAAAAAGGGGCTTATATCCAGACCCTGTCCTGAAAATGCAACAATCTGTGCTACCAGTTAAAAAGGAACACAAGTTTCTAGGCGTTATGTTTGATAAGAAGCTAAACTTTATAGCGCACATAAACAGTTTGAAAATAAAAGCCAACAATGCACTGAACATACTTAGTCTTATCACGCAAACGCTGGGGCTCTGACCGGAAATGCCTCCTCCATATATACAGATCTTTGGTACGCAGCAAAATAGACTACGGTTGTGTAGTCTATGGGTCAGCCAGACCGTCCTACCTCAGGCGACTAGATACACTACATAATCTAGGACTACGCTTAGCAACTGGTGCCTACAGAACTTCCCCTGTTCCTAGTCTATATGCAGAAACTAACGAGCCATCGCTCGAACAAAGAACACAACTCATGCTAACCTACGTTCTCAGAGTTCGATCATCACCGCAGCATATATGCTATGATAATGTCACATACTGTACCACAAGAATATACTATACTAATAAACCACATACCATCAAACCTCTGATACTTCGATTTGAAGAAAAATGTCAGGAGTATGACATCCCAAAAGATGCACTTCGTGTTGCAGATAAGCCATCGAGATTACCCCCCTGGTGTGACTTTACACGATTTCTAGATTTTTCACTAACACACCTTAAGAAGCAGGATACCCCACAGGAGCACATAATACAAGAGTTCCGCACAATACAAGAAACATACAGTACTTACAACGAGTTTTACACAGACGGTTCAAAGACACATGATTATGTGGGAAGCAGTGCCATATCGGGAACATGGGAACAGACTGTTCGACTCCCGCTATTCGTTTCTATTTTTACAGCCGAATGCTATGCCTTGTGGATGGCAGTGCAAGAAGTTGTAAATAGAAAACACAAGAAAGCAGTCATCTACACCGATTCCCTAAGTAGTCTTAAAGCCCTCAACTCAAAATCAGATCAAAAACCGCTCATCGGCGACATATTACACACACTGTCACGCATAAATCAAAACCACTCAATTCGTCTCTGCTGGGTCCCAAGTCATATTGGGATTCCGGGAAATGAAAAGGCGGATATATGTGCTGCCAATGCGAAACACAAAGCTGTATCTAAAATAAAGCTACCTTTGAAGGACGGGCTTCAAGCTATTTGCAGAGCACTAAATAACAAATGGCAATGTCATTGGAACATGAACACTAATAACAAATTGCACATTATCAAACCAGTGCTAGGTGAATGGAAAACCTGCTATCACCAAGAACGCTTCATGGAGGTAATTTTAACCAGACTCCGAATAGGGCACACACACCTCACGCACAATTATCTACTCACAAAGGAAGCACAACCGGTATGTGATAAATGTCAAGAACCACTTACGGTACTACACATTCTAATTACATGCCCACATACTGAAAGACAAAGACAAAAACATTTCCACGATCTATACGATTCACATATACCACTACACCCCGTTCTCATTCTGGGAGATGATCCCCTTGTCCCTTTTACAGATGTAGCGAATTTTTTGGACGAAGTAGGCTCTTTGAACAGACTTTAAATAACGCATGTTTTACTCTTTTCTATCACTGACTATCACTAACACCCTGTGACTGGCGCAGCAAAGCCTAAGTCGCTTTTGCGCCAATAAACCCAATCTAACTAACTAACTAACAAGCCGATTGTTGCAGTGGCAAAAGGGCTTGTGGCACCTAGAGGTGGCCACAGTAGACCATTCCATGCAGTACGCTGCTGCTAACATCGCAAAGGCCACGCGCAGCAGACGCAGCTACGCACATGGCAAAGATGAAATGATTTTCCGGTGTTGTTGAGATTACAAACATATACATTTCATTTATTTAACTCAGAATTGGCAATTACGTATTACTGAGAATGCTTTTCAGCCAATAGCATTGGTCGGCTAACTGGTTTTGATGTGACGGCATTGCGGAAGCGAGGGAAAGCGATTTATCACCGTGTTTGACACGAGATGGCAAATTTTCTGCTGCATGCAGTGCAGTAATATTAGGCTCATGTTCATAGCAGCCTCTATGGCCATCGGCAACATTTTCTCACTATGTTCAAAAAGTGTTTCAGGGGGCCTCTTAAGTATGTTGTGCATTCCAGAAATGATGTAGTGATGCATTACTTACCAGAGAAATGGTATGCCACTGTCTGTTTCCACCTGGACGTAATTCCCCCAAGCATAAACACAAGGGCATGTGTAGCAAATCCTGCTGCTGCACTCGGGTCCGATGATGTTACTGTAGGATATCCTGTTAAAGTTGGACACAAATGCACATTTGGAAACCGCGTCATAAGCCAGAATGAATAGTTCTTTAAAGAGAATGAAAAGAAACGTTTTTTTTTTAAATTAGATTGGTATATTACACTTCAATAGTTCCAAGCGAGTTTCACAATGATCTAAGGCTTGGGTAAACATGCAAAAATGAATAGTAATGGGTGACATTACATTGGAATTTCCACACGAGCTCAATGATAGATTTTGGAAGCATCTGATAGGGGTACCTAACTGTTTCCAATAAAGAAATATTACTGTGCACAATTTGGAATCTTTCGAGCAGGAAGACGGTGAAAATAGGGGAAGATACACACAAGCCTGCGATGTCACATTTATGTAATTGGCAGAGTGGTTAGAGCACCAAATGAAAAAAAGGAAGTTTGGACTTCTTTTACTTCAGGAGTACCCTTTTTATCAAAAAATAAAAAGAAATAAAGTGAAGCAATATTTTGCTCGGAGGCATCTTTTTATATACACTACCCGCAATGAGGCGTTTTATTTGCTTAAATGCTTCACTGCAATTAATTTGCTTTTAAGTGCCGGAGATGAATGCCCACATTTCATCCAATGAACAACATCCGTGAATGCTGTTATGGTATCATTTAGTAGTCCAATGAATAAACATGTTTATCTGTATGCTGAAGTTTGCTGGGTAGACATCTTTGATGTATTTCTGTGTTGGCTATGTGCCTTTTAGTGGATACTGTACAGTGCTATAGCATCATATAGCATTTGAGGTACTAAGTGGGCTGTCGATTTCACGTCTGGAGCACGCCTGAACTTCAAAGCACATGTAACACACTTTCTGTTCAGCTAAAGAACATGCCCTACTTTATTTTTCAATTTAAGTGCTAATATGCGGGAATGCTTTATATGCTTTTACACCAAGGCCACATTTAAAAACCTGCTTGAGTACTTACCGATGATAGAATTTGTAGTACAATCGTAGTCAAGCCCTGGGGTAAGTTGCATTTCGTCAAGCATGACAACAGCATACCGGTCTTCTGATTTGAATGTTGAAACTTTTGCCGCAAGTGCAGGAAATATGTCTTCGAGAATACCTGTAACGATACGGCGGACTGTTCTCACCGACGCTGTACACTTTTGGGTAATGAGGTCAAGTTTAAACGCAGAAATTACCTTAGTGAAAATCTTACCCATGGTTCAACAATTCTCTAGATAAACTGGCAACAAAGGTAACCAGCAGAGAGACAATTATCTGAATCAAACCAGATGCTCATGATAACTGTTCCGTTTCGTGTGTGTCGTACACAGTAGTGTATCACTCACAGCTAGCTCTCTGCTGGTTACCTGAAAAAGACAAAATTACTGCATTAATGATCTATTGTTGCTCCGAGATTGTTTCCTGTACAAAAAGGGTGATACGTACCTGGCGAAAACTTGATGTTCTCGATGTTCTTTTGGAGCGTTCTCTCTGCAGGCAGTGGCCATCCATTGTCGCGGAGGTACTCGTAACCTCTCGATCCGCAGGCGAGTCGCACTTTTAACGACTCCTGAATTGTTTTGTCAGTCCACGCAGATCCCCTCATTGTCCCTTTTTGCAAATAACGCAGTTGATCTTCTGCAAAAATCTTGTCGAAGGACTGTCGCAGGTTTCTACATTCTTCTTCAGCCTTCGCTCGTTTTTTTTTTGTTCCAGGTTGAGTTGGCGTTTTAACACTAGAACCTCATCCATTGGGTCATCTTCTGCTGCAAAATTGATTTAATGCATTATTTAGCAAATAATTCCAACAATAAAATCTTTCGAGAATCTGAAATAAGGATTTAAAATGAATGTGTGGAACTATGATAATAGGTGGTGTTCGAAGTTGCATTTAAGATAAGGTTGAATCTATGGGCGATTTGGTGAATGCTTAAAATACGCAGTTTGGCTCTAAAACACTGAAGAAAAAAGAGCATTGAGAAACATTGAGTTGGGCTTGTTGGTATGTTCTCGAACGTGACAGAAACACTGCAAATGAGACGATGTCAGGATGGATTGGCCCAAGAAGCAAAGATTGTGTAAAGACAGGTTACAAGATATTGTGCAAAATCTTGAAGTTGACGGTGAAGGGGATAAATTAACGGCATAAATAAGAGCTCTGCTGAACGCAGTGATCCAGATAAAATACATGACACACCTGCTAGTAGACATAAGTGAACACGTGAATGTAAAGCACAGGTGAATTTTTTCATCTGGAAAGCCTAAAATCGGCTTTGCAGCAGATGACTTGTGGCTGATGGAAGTGGCGCCTTTCTCCATAACTGTGCAGTTTGCTGCTTTTGCTGTTGCTAGTTGGGTGAATCTATGCAACTACATTTACCTATGTTTTTACTCACGCAGAATATTTATTGCGAGTAAATCACATATAAATAGAAAACACTCAGATATGCACAAAACAATAACATTGAAAGTGCCACCCAAAAAACCGCTAGACACGATTGAATAACACTATGAACAAGAACGTTTTTCAATCTGGTATGCCTCCTCTATGATGTGGGCTTTTTCGTTTTTGTTCCTCCAAACCAGATGTAACAAAAAACAGGTGTACATGAGCAATGTAAAACCAAATTGGTTCTTCAACCTAGAAAAAAGTTTCCCGCAATTTTTTGTTGATACATCAACCAGTCTAGCCGAAGTGCAAAATTCGCATGACAGCGAAATTTCGCAAACATGGTCACCGCACGGCACTAATCTCTACCTGTGTCTGTTCTTGCAAGCACTGTGTAATACTGAACTTGAGGCCTCTGCGCGTGACTGCACAGCCTGGACAATTTTCTCAGACATGAAAAAGAGAGCCACAATGCCGTAACAATTCGCCACAGTGCTCGTCTAATCCTTCACTTACTGTCCTGTCTGTTTTGATCATGCTGTAGGTAAACAAGCGATAGCTTTATTCACCACTTGTAGTAAGAGTGTCAGCAAAGTGAAGGCCACATACAAGAGTGTTCCCTTTAATTGATCGCATTTTACATTCAGGCAATGCTTATTACTTGATCACAATTCAATAAATGCAATCCAGAGGATTTCAGACTAGAATTTATGTTTTCAAATATACTGTGAATTTGCGTAACTGCATAATACACACAGTACCTGCTGTGGTGCATTCCATTGCTGGATTTCCAATCACAGCAGAGCTGTCAGTCTCTCCTAGGAAGTCAGGTGCTCCCTGGGTACCTGGAGTGTCTTCTGGGACCTCAGATGCTCCTTGGCTCCCTGTTGGCTGTGGTGCCTCAACTGCATCTCCCAGGATATCAGTTGTCGGTTGGCGGCAGTCTGGTTGCGAGACAGTGCTTGCTTGCAGCGAGTATTGGAGTCTAGGAAATGGTGGCTTTCTGGGATTTTTCTGCGGCCGATGTGCAAAAATGCTTGGTATTGCCTTCCACTTCAACTTCTTTTAACACGAAAGTGTTTTATGCCGGGGTCCACCAAGACTTCACTGACGTATTTCCGTCACGGAAATACGTCATAGAACATAATACAAAGAAAGAAACCAGAAGAAAAAGTTCCACAAACATGCAAAATTTCGAAATTGAACCCACGACCTCTCGGTCCGCGACGATAGATCGGCGAGCGTTTAAACCATTGCGCCACAAACGCATTTGCAGAGAGCTACACAGACGCGCCTTATATATCTAACACTCCTCCGTGTACCCGCGCTCTTGCTCGGGGCGGTGCCGCCGCCTACGAGCAGAAAAGAGAAGTACTGCATTATGACACTAACGCGCACCGACAGTGAACGCTTCGGTGGTCTCAGCACTACGACGCCTCGATGCCAGCATTCGAAGGGACGCTGGCATCAAGAAGCACTACCAACGCCACCTAGGTGGCGTTCACCGTACTCAGCACAGCGGAGCGTGGCCTCCGCAATTAGCTCTGAAAATGTTTCTGAAGTTGATCGCGGAGGCTGCAATTACGACGCGCTGTACGCGCTGATTTGACTCGGTGACGATTCAGTTACGTGCTTTGTCTTGCGCGTTGTATTAGTGTGTCAGTTACGTGCTTCGTCTTTCGCGTTGTGCTAGCGTGTGCAGCGTAGTGCAGCTTCCATATGCACGACGGTTGCTCATGGTCATCGACGTTGGTAGTCGTGATGGAGGAGACGTGCCACCAGGCGTCAGCGTGGGTGCATCAACGCCTAAGGGCGCTTTAGCCACAAAACACGAATAGACATTATATATCAATGTGCAATAAACATTACACTACTTCTGTGAAGACACGTTTCACTTTCGTGTTCTATACCGATTCCTATATAAGAGGGATCAACCACATTTTTTTTACCATCGACTCTTGGTTTCTCAAAATCATCAGGAATGAAATGGTCCTATAGTTTGTCCATGGAGAAAACAAAGAAAAACAGGAATGTTAATAAACCTACCCTGTGATAGTGCTTAAAATATCTAAAGTGTAAGTAGTCGCAAAAAACAGAGTCAGGAAATCTATAGAAGACATTTTGAAGCGACATTTTCTGTATAGACCTGGTGCTTGTTTAAAACACGTTATTCATGGGAACCGCCTCCTTTTACTCTGTAGCACAACACGCTCACTTCAAATGCATGTTTGTTGTTTCCAACGAGCCGCGCGAATCAAGCCGCGCGAATTACTGCAGCTTACTTGACATGTATGTGCGTTTTCTTCAAACGCGGCGCGCAAACCGAATGAAACAGTGGAGAGCTTGCTAGAAGGTACGTATTGCGATGTTTTCAACAGCACTAAGTAGAGGAGCTTACTTGAAACATAGGTACTGGGCGATTTTCAATAGCGCAAAACAAAGCGAGCCGCGCGAACCGAACAGTTTACTGGAAACAATAGCGCAAAGCAGAGCGGGCCGTGCGAACCGGAGACCTTACTTGAAAGATAGGTACAGGGCGATTTTCAATAGCATGAAACAAAGCGAGCCACGCGAACAGAACAGCTCACTCAAAACCACGTGTGCTAGCTACGTAGTGGTCAATAGCCGCACGCAGAGAGCGTGAACTAGACAGGTAAAGTTTAGCGGTCACACGCAAGTACAGTCACTTGAAAGCAATAACTGTCCAGCAAACTAGTTATTCAAGAAACTTACCTCGCACAAGCGGGTGTTCTTCGAGGGCGCGAAGTTCTTGCGGCCAATTCTGTGGAGCCACGCAGAACGTCGTTCACCGTCGTCCTTCCCGCACGGAATAGAGAAAAATGCCTTCCCGGACTCCGTTCGGTTGCTACACCCGAAGGCGCAGCACCCAGGCATGATGATGGGTTATTTCTGACGCCTGTGTTCGCAAGCGCAACGCAAGCGTTGAACGAAACGGCGCAGTGCTCTCCGTGCGCGGTGCGTACGCTACGGGTTCGCCGTGCCAACTGAAAGGGCTTGGAAGGAATATGGCGGCAAAAGGTCACGTGACACGAGCGCCCCAATCACCGGTGGCCGCGGCAGGCGGCGGCGCGCGGAAAACAAATGCGATACTCTAAAATTTTTCCAGTGACTCTAGGTACGACTAAACTCCCTATATAAGAAAAGTACCGCCATCCTTTGATCAACGCCGCTTCTCTCTCTGCTGTATTTCCGATTGGACGATGATAGCGCGCGCTTTTCACTTCTTTATATTTTGTTTTTTTCCGCCTCAGAGCCATGTTGAAAGTCCTCTGCGCAGCCGCAGTCGCCGGCGGCGGCGGCGGCGCGCTGCCGGCCTGAAAGCTTCAACGTAGACTTTCTAGGTGCGCCACCGTCGACTTAGCTTACGCAAGCAAAAAGTAAAAAATAAAAAAGCAAGCGCTTTAGGAGAGGAGGCGGCGGAGGAAAGAGTACATGGCGGTACTTTTCTTATATAGGGACATTAGGTACGACAGCTTGCGTCACGCGTGCATCTGAGCCACTGAGCGCGCGCCGCTGCCGTTCCGGAGGAGATACGGTAGACGCTTCACGCGTCTGTCAGGATTATTTCCTCCGACTTTCGCCGTGAGGCACCAGCCAGAGGGTTCTCTCCCCCACGACCGTAAAGCAGGCGCGAGCGCTAGCCGACGGGAGAGAGTAGGAAAGGGTAACCGGACAGGGTGGTGAACCGTTGGATCGGCCGCATGTCGCTGGCATTGAAAAAAAAAAAAGAGGAAGCGCTGATATATCATTCACTGAGTGTGTCACTGGACAAGTGGTTCGAAAATGTAAGCAAAAGCAGAAAAAAAAAACGCGCAACAATAGAAGGTTCGTGGATTGCATTTATGACACCTGTAAAAAGATATCTTGCTGATAATGCATGCACCACCATAGATGCTAACTTATTGTGCTTCGATGATTACTATAGTCATTTCGTTGGCGCCTTACTCACGACAACAGTTTCGCCAAAGAGGCGCACTTATTGCTGTGAAGTACAAGGAAACCATCTCGTTGGTATTTGTTTACGTTGTTCGTGTTTTCGTGTCGCCAATCATTAAAGCATGTGTGTCATTAACGAATCTTAGGGCGTCGATGTTCTGACACGATGTAAGTCTCAGCTCTCAAAACTTACCGTTGAACGTGTAACGTCATTCCTGCGTAAACAATTGGTGTGTGTTGTACCCGCGGAGAAGTAAGCCGGATTCACCGTTCTTTTCCACCAGGCCTTCGATAAAAATGCATGCGTTGCTATTTAAAAACATTTAATAAACACAATGTGGCTGCTTTCAATAACATCCGAGCTCGGGCCATCTAATTATGTAAGCAGATGAATTTGCGAAAGCTCCAAAAATTATGGAAAAGAACGTGAAGCTGAGCCTTGAAGTGTTTTTGACCGGAAAGACCCGTAAGATTGACGTCGCGTTAAGGGTAATTGTCTTAGAAAAGGTCACTTGGCAGAAATGCATTGCTAGCTATTTCATGTAAAAACTAAACATCTTGGATATGAATGACCCGTTTCTCTTGACAAATTCCGAGCAGGCTTTAGAGTATGTTAGCGTCCATGTCAAGAAAGGACTGAAGGTCTTCTGCTAAAATAAAGGGCCTTTAATACTCACTGCCACAGATACTTCAAATGACTTGCATTGAAACCAGCATTGATGAATTTGGCGCTGTGTAATATAAGAACGCACCAGGAGTTTCTCTGGAAAGATTTTTAGCGCTCCTTAACAATCGTCAAATTTCAAAGATGGAAAGGATCCTCGCATGTGCAGAAGAAAGGTATGTGCACTGGGTCCCAAGGGCGGATCCAGTTTTTGCCGCAAGGATCTGTTATAGGTCCTTTACTTTTTTCCATTTATATTAGCGATATGGGAGCATTCGCCACAAATAGCCATCAAACATTATGAAGATGACACCATTGTATATGCAAAAATATGCACTCCTAATGATCAACAGGAGCTTAGTAACCATTTACAAAAAGGCAGTCTCTGGTGTGACGAGTGGGAAATGGAGCTGACTCCATCAAAAACTGTTTGTATGCGCATAACGCGTAAAAAAAGATCCTTTTATTTTCCCCTACAGCATGAACGGAGCCGAATTAGCAGATGTTCAGGAATTTAAATGCCTAGGGATTCATCTCACACATGATTTGAACGGGTCGGTACATGTCGACAACATCTGTAATAAGGCCATGTGTAAACTTTGGTCATTACGACGAAAACGTCATGACGCTACCCCATAGATAAAAACAATGGCCTACAAAATGACTGTACTTCCTGTACTGACTTATGCAAGTCATATTTGAGAGCCGTACACTCAATAAAACACACTAAAATGTGAGCGCGTACAAAACAAGGCCTTGAGAGAGGGAGAAATAACTTATTTGAAGGAAGGCAGGTTGGCCTGAGCTAGCATGCTCAGGCCGAAAAGGCCTTGAGGTTTATATTTAATGCAGACGCTAGAATCCAGTCCGTCACCGAACTTAGAAATAGTCCTTGCCTCATGACTGTCAAGCAGAAAATGCAGCTTAACAGGCTGGCATTCTTATTTCACGTATTAAGCGGAGAATATAAAGTAGACTTAGAAAAACACATCACATTAGAGAGACCTGCCAACCGCAGAACAAAGCATTCAAAACTTATTAAACCACTTAATTATAGAACAGAATCATTTAAAAATTTGTTCTTGGTTCTAAGCATAGACGATTGGAACAACTTGCCACAAGATATAGTAGAATTTACTGATTTACCATCTTTTGTAAAGGCTGTTACCAATTATATGTAAACGGTTGAGAATACGTTTCATTGTTAGCTGTTTGTCGCTTGCAGCTGTTTGGAGCACTACTTTTTCGTTAGACCCATACATTGTTATAACTTGTTAATTGTAACTCATGTTGTTATTGCTTCATATTTATTTATATGGTGTGCCTTCCTATCCTATCCTCATTGATTTCTATTGAATTGTTTAAACATGTACTATGTCTAGTTTGTAGATGACAGCAATGTAACCGCCACTCCTGTCTTGGCTTGAGCTGATAATATGAATAAATAAATAAACATTTATCCCAGGCTACGCTGTGATGGTGTCATCCTGCTGTTTTTAGACTTACAATTTGTTCCAACTGATGAAGACAAAAGCTACTTCTATGAACCTCGCGGTAATGAGCGACTCCTATAATTTAATTAAACGCATTCTAAACTCGTTAAAAAGGGCACAGTAAGAATGTGGGCTGCGGCTGCCGCATTTCGATGCATGCGAAATGCAAAAACACCCGTGTCTCTTGCACTGGGGAACGTTAAGCTCTTTTGGGGGTGAAAATTATTTCGGAGTTCCCCACTTCAGCGTACCTCATAATCACATCATGGTTTTGGCATGTAAAACCCCACTGTGCAATTAAGTAAAAGCTTGCTTTTTAACACATTGATAAAGTCATGTGATTATCTGCGTGGTACACTAAGCTTCAGGCAAAAGGGGAAACGTCTATGTGACACTGGGTACACATATCATATCATGATCTCGGTAGCAGAAGGACTGCTAAAGCAGATTAAAAAAAAAAGACGGCACGCGATGGTGCTATGCTTCTGACAAGAAAAGGGTAGCTGTCATTCCTTATGTTAAAGTTGCATTCTCTGCACCGGACAGGTTGATACATCTTTGGCAGAAAAGGAGGCCAGCGCGCACTGATGAAACAAACTCCTAGCAGAAACATACAGGAAGATACGTTGTTGGCCAAAAAGATGCCTAACGATAGGCTAGGTGAACACAGCAACAAAGTAAGCAAGGAGGACCAAGCCGATGGTTTCCTTGCACTTTACTGCACAAAATGCACCTACTGGCCCCTCCTTAACGATACTGTGATTCTGGGTAAGAGCGCAAATGAAATGACTAGGTTAATGAACGAAGCACATTACATTGCCATGTCCGGTGACGCATGCGTCAACATAGCTTACACCACATTATCGACAAAATAATAAGAATTTTTGCGCATGTAATAAGTGCATACCACGAGCCTTTTGTTATCAGGCGTGCATTTCGGTTTTCTTGCTTTCGCTTACATTTTCGGAGCCCGTGTCCAATGACGCACCTAGTGCACTGCTCATCTCAGGAATGAATCTGTTGCTGAAAGTTAGCGCTGTGTGTGCGTTTCTGTGTCTCTTCTTCGTCCCGTCTTAGATGCGCCATGCCAAATGGTATTCATCATGACGCACCAATTCAAACGTACAACGTTAGCAAAGCTATTAGACAACTTGAGTCATGCGTTCCGGGTAGAAGGTGTGACGTCGATGACGACATAATGAGAGTAGTATCAGGAAACTGGAATGACGACAATAGAACGACCACGACGGCATCACGACTAGGAACACATGCCTTGTGGAACAGGCCGAAGCGGGTGAACAACTTCGGCCACTCGGTCAGCGTAAAAGCCCAAATAGATAGATAGATAGATAGATAGATAGATAGATAGAGAGATAGAAAGGCCGGCTCAAAACGGCTGAAGTAGGAAAAATAATGTTATACGCATTAAAAAGAATTAACCGATGATTACGATACTCCATAATGTGAAATTTGAACGCGCCGTTATACGTGTTTTCATTTCGCCATATATTGGCTGGCACGGACAATTGGTCTCGCGCAGAGTGTTGCAAACAGAGATTGGTGTGGCGCGAATGCCTCGCTCATCTCAAGATTGCTCATCTCAAGGTTACGACGCTCTCCTTGATACCGGGGGTACGCGGGTTCGAATCCCACCTCGGCAAGAAAGTTTATTTCCTCATAGTTTCTTGATACGCAGAACGAACCACAAATTACGGCTGGCTTAAAGAGCTTCGCTGTTAATAAGCGGTACGCAAGCTCCTTGTCACAAAGGTCGACTAGGCCTAGGCTACCACGTTCAGGAAGGAGAACGAGGTTGTGCCGTCTCATTGCGTCACAATGAGAGTCCCAAATGAACGTGGTGAAGGCACAAGCTAGCTTCTGCAACTGCACCCTCAAAGAGTGCAACCCTTGTAGCACGTACACAAGTCTAGCTACTAGAAACGTACTGCAGGTTTCAGCTGGACTGGAACAGAAACATTCCGTCTGTTACAAGGGCTAGCTTTCTGCCCTCTTTCAAAAACAAGAAAAAAAAAGTACCCGAAATATTGTGCGGTTACGGTCACGAAACTTCGAGAGAGAAGGCAGACAATCTGTCCACTGAATTCCAGCTAAACGGGAAAGGGTAGGGCAACGCATACAAAAGCAAAGTACGAAAGCGCTTTTCATAATTGGCATTACAGACAGACAGACAATGACCTTTATTGAGATGCTGAGGCACTAGCCGTTTTGCGCAAGATCACGCCGGTATCATCGACAGCCCAAGGAGGCACGAACACTCGCTAAATAAAGTATCTGGATGCTTCTGGACGCTCAAACGCTTTTGTTCGGTTTCGCGGGCTCGTAACTCCGGATCTTCTGCGAAACACCGACGTTTCGCCGCCGCTTCTGCGGCGCGATACTCAGAATCGCACCGAAGTGGTCTCACTCGCTCTCGAGTAGCGGCGCGGCGGCTATCGCGCCGCACTTCCTCTTCTTCGGGCAGACGCACTTCTTCGGCCGCCTCATCTTCGCGGCGATGTGCTCGGCGCGAAGATAGCGGGGCTTTTGTGTTGCCGTGGCAGTGACGCTGAGCTATATATCCCGTGGGTCGGCACAGTGACGTCACGGCTTAGCTCCGCCTCTGCGCAGCCGCGGCAACCACTCCGCACTGCGCGGTGACGTCATGGCTGGGCAAAGCTAAGGCGAAGCGATGCGGCGCGCGCGAAGACGTCACGGTTCACGCAGCTGTGGCGAGGCTCAGTGCGGTCGGTGCAGCTGGGGCTCGGCGTGGCTAGGCGACGCATGGTGACGTCATCGCCAGGCGGAGGTTTTGCGGCGTACACTCGACGGACCATCATCGAGCTTAAATAGCTTCGCTAGTTCACCGGGGTATGTGCCATTGTATCTTGGACTCTCTCTGCACTACCACCATGATCGACCCACATTTCGGTATTACACCTGACGGCAAACGCCCAGATTAAACAGCTTCGCTGTTAATGGGCCTATATATTACCATTTCCAACTGGACATCCGGGTGACTGAGGATCTTGTAAACGAGAAGCAAATGCTTTTAGTGATCTGGAGCACTGTGACGACGTCAGTAAATAAAATCACAACTTCTCAACAAATGCACGTACACGGTTGTGTTCATCAAACAAGATAAGTGTGATAACAAAACAATACACATTGTTTAAATGGATGCATTCATGGCAAGACTGGCCGAAGAATAATATGCTGATCACACCTGCTTTGGTCAGTCTCCGACTCTCTATTTTATAGTTTGCTGAATAAAGCGATAGTTTATTAGCCCAGTCTAAAAGTTATTTGGTGCAGATATGTTTTCTTGTTCACTTAAATTATGCTCTCTTCCGCGTTAGCTGTCACCCGAGTCAAATAAACAGATATGAGTAATAACTAGAGACCGGATTTTAGGCAAATGCTTTTTTTGTTCCTTGCACTCCTATCGCCCGACTTTGATATATGAGCATGAATTAGAGGTTAAGAAGGGCTTTTATAGTTTTTTTATAGTGCCTATAAATGCATATTTTGGCGTTTGTGCCTAAATGCCTATAAATGCCTATTTTCAATTTTGGCGCCTGTATGAACACTATTTAGCCTCAAGTTTCGCTTTCGAGTGCAGTTAGAGACCGTTATTCATGTTACCTGGCAACATTGACTGTTCGGAAATCTATGGGGTTCAAACTAGTCCTTTAGTTGAACCCACTCCCGGAAAACAACCGCTAGCAGCATTGAAATGGGACGCGCCGGCCAGCATACGGCGCCGCGCTGACATTGCGCGAGCGGTTGGCGAATGCGAAACCGCGGAGAGCTGTCAGGGGAAAGGAGAGTGAAGAGCAAAAGAAAGAAAAATGTTATGTGCACGCGGCTTTTGTTTTGTTTGTAATTTACTTTTGAGGTGTTCACCGCCGTCGGGCGTTCCTTCTCAGAGTATGAGATCATTCTCAGTGACAAGAGGCACAATTTTGAATCCAAAAATGTGGAGATGGTGGTAGTTTGTTATTGTTTCCACAATCTTTACAATGATTCTTGGACTACGTTCCACGTGCATGCTCTCCAAACAGATTTCTTCAAACATGTGCACTTCAATTGGGCAGAAGTGTATTTGGCAGTGTTGGGACGTCTTGCCTGTACAATTCGGATAATGTCATCGTATATGATAAAATTGCCAAGTGTTGTACCTAACAGTCCTCATGTAAGAACATGCTAATTTCTTAATAAATCGTAGTCTCTTTTGCATTTGTTATTTGCCTGTTTTTGTTGTGTCTTAATTTAAATGCGTGAGGTAGACATAAAGTATCGCTTTTTTTAATCAGTATTCCCAGCTTTCAAGTACTCTTTTTCAGGCCTGTTTCACTATATGCGACGCTCGAGTACAGTAGTCATTGAACATAATTATGAGCAGTGTACTTATTGAATTAAGACAATTGATCGTCATTGGTTAAGCAGGTTCATGGGACAATTGCCCGGCTATGTTCAACTGTTGGCGCCTTTGTGCCATCATAGACAATAACCTTTCTTGTTTTCATATTGTAGATATAGGCCGCGCACGTCTTCGTTTGAAATTATTTGCATTTGTCTAAAATTTATTGTGCCTATATTTACGACGTTGGAGGCCTAAAATGTTGTTTTGCCTGCCTATTTTTGGCGCATAAAATGCGCTTTTTAATGCCTCAAGATCCGGCCTCTAGTAATAACTCCGAGAGTATGAAGCAGTGTGGTTTGTAAACCGGTTTGTTTATTTAATTTTCTCATTTAATTTATGTTTTGAACATCACTAACAAATGTGTGAAGCTTTAGTGCCACGTAACAAGCTTACTGACACTGGGTTTTAACAGCGATATACGTACTGCGTTACACATTAAGCACATAAGCAATAAAAATTTCAGGACACCTACGCACTTATGAGTTCTGAATGCGAAAGTATTATGTCTAATTGAACGCCGCTGAGGGGGACTTTCGAGTTTGGCACTGCGAGTTTTGCACCATAGCGGTACGTGCTGCCCGAGCCAGCAAGCAGCAGCAGCAACCTGTGATGCCAACGCCCCATCCCACCGACGTCCGGCGCGACGAGAGACTGTCCCCTAACGCAACACCTGTCGCGCTACTGTAGCAGCAGGTGTGACCTTTGACCACGCAGCTCCGTCGAGGCGCGCTCGTGACGTGGCGTCGCAGCCAATGGGAATACGAGTTGAGGTGCCGTTGTGCTACGACAGATGACAGACGCCAACTTCTTCGCTCAATGAGCTATTTTACGCTTTCGCATAAAAAGAAATCTTGCACCTATATTCTTGATTCACTCGAATGTTTGCATCTTAATGCCAAGTATTTTTAGCCACAACTCGGGATGGGGGGGGGGTCGTCATTATGTACTAAATGAGTAACCTGTTTGAATTGAATTGGCATGTTGTTTTTAGAAGCAAAAATGTCACAGTTTCGCCCTAAGGGCGAAGCAATGAATGCGATAGCAACACATCAATGTCATACGAAGTAAGGTGAGCGGCTTTGGTAGCAATATGAATTGTAGTAAACATGAGCTGATTAAGTAAGCAGGTGTGCTGCGGCGTAAGTAGACCGACATGGAGAGAGACTCGATGACCACGAGAAGGCGCGTGTGAAACGGTGGTGTTGATGAGAAGCGCTTCCCGTGGGCAGCGCGTGCGAAGGGACATACCTGTAGCGCTGCACTGCCGATCCGGGCAGCATTGCATGTGTAGCGTGCGTTGGAAAATGTGGCCCGACTATTACTAACTGAATGAACAAGCATGGTGTGAGCGCGCACAAACAAACATGAAACGATCACACTGAATGACTGCAGACAACGACTGTCAAAACGCTGGCAGCAAGCGCATACGCCGCAGCGGCGAAGGTACGTGCGGTCTATCACTGCAACGGAAACTGAGCGGCGAATGCACGGCGCATAAAGGTCAGAGCCGTGGGGAGATAAGAGACGGTGCGGGCGGAGCGACGAGCGCGGTTGTTGGCAGAGTAGAAGTGCACCACCCCCCCCCCCCCCCCCGCTCCCTCCGGCGCTGGCTTCCCGCTTCCTTGCTTGCGCGTGGGAGATTGAGTGCGTTCGCTCTCCGTGGGCCGTATTCTGCAACGTTCGTCTAGGCGAAATTTCTCTTTTCGCTTTCAGGCGTGCGCTGATTGGCTGTTTTAGCAAAATTGGATGAGCTGATTGGGTGGTTGAGCCCGACGTCATTCAATTTTGTTCGACCAGCCAATCAGCGCGCACGCTGATTTCGCCTAGGCGAAATTTCGCCTAGGCCAACGTTTTAGAATACGGCCCCGTGATAGCGCGCGTCCCCGTACGCTTCCGCTCGGCGCCGAAGATTTTATCTATAGGGAACCTCTCGGCGACGGCGACGCCGACGGCAGAAATCCGGTTGAAGTGTCCGTATAATTGCTATTGCAATAATATTTTCCCATTCGCACACAATAATTCGAGCGCTGTCATTGTTGATACTGGAAGAAATTACACTGCAGAGCGGCTGCACTCTGCTCCTTCTTGCTTTCTAGTCTTGCTTTGTAGGTGGATTGTTGCTGTACGCCGACTACCATTTATTTTCCTTGAACAAGAACCGAGGCGATGGACCGGCGGACCAGCTCGTCATACGGCTCTCCATGCCGATAGCTAGCTCATTCTCTTGCCACGCTCGCCAAACATAATGATGAGGATATCTTCAACACATGGCTCATACGACATCATCTTCGTCGGTGGCGATGCTGACCATAGCGCATTGCAGGCTATATCTGAGATGAACAGCGTGGTAGAAAAGTATAACTGATATTGTTATGTACTTACTAGTAGCCGCCAGACCGGTAATATTGGGAAAACTTGTATTCATATGTATCGAGACTCAATTTCGATTTGTAGATGCACTTGTGCACATAGGCGCCAGCACCACTTGTAAAGCTTCGTTGCTGGGTCCATATTTTCTCACTGGTGTTCAAAGCCTACAAAAGAATGCAGAATGTCTTCAATTATCACGCTTCCTTGATACATGCAAGATAATTATTTATAAAAACGAAAGTTCCCAAGGAGTAATGTAATCGTCGTTATCAGTCGGAAGCTTGTTTTCTATATTTATGTGTTTAGTAAAGAACGGCGCAAATATAAGGGTGTTTTTAGGGTGTGTTGGGAAAGCAAATCATGACAAAAATGAATTCCTGCTTCACCTTATCGTGTGCGCACTTTCCTCTCAAACATGAACAGTTTATTCTATGTTTCTTTCAGTTAATTACTGAGCCATCAGGAGCATGCTAGTTGTTTAGTAGGAGATAAACTTTTCTAAAGTATTGGCGAACATACGTGCAGAGCTGTGATCCCGTGGGAAAGAGGCCATTTTGTATATTTCTGTTTGCCGTGAAAAAACGTTCAAATACGGTGAAAGGAATTCGAACAAACGCTTAGTGACAACGATATGGGTTTTTCAGGGAACAGTTGAAACGCAGAAGGGCTCAGCACACAAACACCTTAATAGATAGGGTAAACATAGATGCATAGCTCACCAAAATACACCAGTTTGGTTACCGAAAAGGCACCCATACAATGCTCTTTTGGGGGCATACTGGACTAGAAGAGAGCAATATATGGCTAATACAGAAAATAAAACGACTTTTAAAGCCATGCTTGTTATAGCCTCACTAACCTAATTTTCTCAATGAATGCTCACCGATGGCTGGCATGGGTGTACAGCGTCAGAATTAGACTTCGAAAGAAGCATTTTAATAATAAATATAACGACAGAAATTGGGTTACCTCTATACCGTGACGCATAGATGCAATAGCTGCCGCAATGTACTTTGATAAGTGTTGCGCGTATTTCAAGTTATTGTCGCTTTAAGGTTTTGCCTATGTTACTCCTATGCAACCTCACAGAATGCAGCCCAATTAGAGCGCGGTCACGCTGCCAGCTTCTACAGCGGGGTGGCGCGCATTGATGACGCCACGCTCTGCTTCATATCTATAAACGCCGCTGTTTCACTCAGGTGCAGAGCAGACACATGGCTTGAGATAACAATATACAAAAAACTTTATCACGGCATGGTTTTGACGAGAAATCAGTCATAACAAGAAAACAGGAACACGAGAAGGAAAGTAGTAGTAGTAAACGTTTATTCCATGAAGGGGATTGAAGGGTGAGTGGGTGGTGCCCTCAGTCCAGGGCTCCACTGGCCTTAGCGGCTCGCCGGGCTTGGTCGAGGAGAGCCAGTTGGCTCTCCCGTTCCGTGCTAGTAAGTCACGTCTCCCACTGCCTGTTTCTGGGTATTTGCCCTAATTTGGGGGAATTTATATTTAGGGGCCGCTAATTGCACTCCCACGTAATCTGGGCAAGAGTGGGCCGCTCTCCACACCATGGACAGATGTCCACGTATTGTGTGGGGCTTATATGGCGTTGTCGGCATAGATTTGTGTACGTGTTCGTTTGTAGTCGGCGCCAGTCAGGAGTCTGTTTCCCTGTAAGGTCCGGGTGCGGATTACAAAATTTTTGGCGGTCACGTCGCTGGTTTTCCAAGATGTCACGTGAGTTTGTTAGAGGTTCGTCGATAGGACTCGTCGGCGCTCGGATGTGAAATGCGCGAGCTAGCCGATCCGCCCTTTTGTTTGCCTCCAGTCCCGTGTGTGCTGGGCACCGCACAATGGTATGAAGCCATGTCCCAAAATGTTTAAGGCCGCCTCGGGGGTGTTTACAATGAAATAGAGGCGGCAGGCTACTTGGGAGTCTGTGAGTACCAAGGCTGACTCTCCTCTCCGGTCTTTATCCTTGATGGCTAGGGTGATTGCTACCGCCTCTGCCGTACTCGCTGATTTTGCTTTGGTAGAGGCTGCAATGGTCGATCGTTGGCTTACAGCCGCTAGGCAGTATCTGTTAATTTGTATTTTAGCTACGTCCGTGTAGATCGTTCGGGGATGCGAGCCGAAGCGCTTTTGTAGATTCTTAGCCCTTTCCTGCCTTCTAGGTTCATGATATTTAGGATTCATGTTTTTTGGTATTGGAGAAACTATTATTCGATTCCGTATCTCCCGGGGCATTGGGGTGGCTTTCTCGGTTAGGCACTGGGGTCGTAGGAGATACCCTAAGCGCTCGAGCAGGGCCCTGCCGGCTCGAATATTCAGCACGAGAAGGAAAAAAAAGGAACAGAAAGACCTCATATTACTTATCGCACTTTAAAAATACATTTTCCACTCCATGTTCGACAACCACACGTTGTAGTAAGGGTCAGAACAGCAGCCCAATTATGGTATTTGTCCTAGTGGCGGGACGACCACCGCTATAGGCTACTGCGGCGACGTTCAAGCAAATTTGCCGGAAAATGGTTTGCAGTAAACATACTGCATGTCACAGCTAGCAACGCCGCCTCAGCAGTGCTGCCAAGACAGGCTCATTGCCACCCAGATTCTTTCGGGCAGCATGATACAGTCCACTTTCGGTGAATTCCGCTGAAGTAGCGAATAAGCGACGGCATTGCGCGCGCTCGTCTCAAACGTAGAACCATGCTTGGCATAGATGCTTTAATTGGTCTGTTCAATTCGCCTGTTATGTTAAATGCGTAAGCACTTCTATGGTTACCCAAGCAAACTGTCCTAACGTCCGTCCGTCCGTCAATCCTACGCGTAAGACGATCGCATTCAAGATACAGCCAGCAGCAATGTTTTCACCAGCTGTGGAACAAGACGACTATGAACGCGTGAGCAGTGGCACGAGTGCGTCTGTGTCACCACGTGACGTGTGCAATCACGCACACGTCACTACGCACACCTTCAGTAAGCCAGAACTGTTGTAGCAGCCGTGGCTTCGGATCGGAACGTCATCGGCGCGCCTGACGCCGCCACCGGCAGTAGTTTGCTTGCCTCATCAGTTCACCTTGCGCCGCCTTCCGCAGCCGTTCGTGTCGCCGCAGTGCTGTCGCACTTACCGTAATTGTGTCAAGATGGCCGCAACCGCTGAGCAGTGCTAGGACTACCGGCTGTGTTGAGTGTGAGCATTCAGCGCCACGTCGTTATTACTAAATCCTTACGCATCATTCAAATAACTCCCTGAAGAGATTCTACGAAAATTCTTCGGGAACCTTTTTTTTTCCGTACCTAACTGTGATTTACCGTGTCCTCGTCGTCGTCTGTACGATGGTAGGTTTTAATCCTGTTCCTCTAATGCAGATGTCTGCCGATCTACCCTACTGGAATATTGCCTTTCCTGTGAGGATGGCTTCACTTTCACCTGTATTACGCTCCAGTTACTCCAGTTACAACTACGTTCAAGTCGTGTGGGAAGGTTGAAAATGTAATGAAATGGTGGGAATTCACCAAGGTTTGAAGAAAGAAAGTTAAAGAAAGCCTGCTGTATTGTTCACGCCTTACGTTAAGGGTATAGAAAGACGACTGGAAGAAAGCGAATTAGGTTTTGATTTATCCATACATGTGCAATAGACAGAAGATTCCTGGACTGAGGTACGCAGACGACATTGTGCTACTAGCGGTCAATAGAAAAAGATTTACAGATACTTGCGAATATCTGTGGCAACGCAGCGACATATCTAGGCCTTAAGTTTAGCACACAGAAATCAGAAATTATGATCTTTAATGAATGGACGAGTAAATTCGTGGTGTCAATTCAACAGCAAGTACTACCCATAGTGAAGCAATATAAGTACCTCGGCGTACACAAAAATGAAGGAAAGCATTACTTAAGCAACGACAAAGATAATCTGAAAAGAATGGGGAAGCGGAATGCAGCAATAATGAAACACAGAGAACTGCGGGGCCACAATAAGTATGAGATGGTGCGCGGAATCTGGAAAGCAGTAATGGTGCCAGCGCTAACGTTCGCAAATAACATTCTATGCTTAAAATCGGATATCTTGTCGGGGTTGGAAGTTAACCAAAGATCAGTAGGCCGGTTGGCTTTTAGGCGCCCACGGTAATACCTCAAATGAGGCCGTGCAGGGTGACATGGGTTGGTCCTCTTTGAAGTCAGAGAAGCGCAGAGCAAAATTAGTTTTTAAGAAAGGCTCAGGAACATGGATGAAAATAAATGGGCGGCTAAAGTACACAAGTATCTCTACAAGAAATGCGTGGACACAGAATAGAGGAAGAGGTCAAGGAAGTTGAAAACCAAGTACGGCATAATCGAAACTGTAAATAGACAACTAGGAGTCATCAGAAAGAAAGTGAGAGAAATAGAGACCGTGAATTGAATGCAAAGAATGGAAACAAAAAGGACAATGCAGATTTATAAGAATGAGAAGAAATTAGAAGGAAAAGTCTGTATGATAACACAAAAGACAGTGCCTTGCTATTTGAGGCTCGAGCCGGTTGCCTAAGGACCGAAACATACCGGAGCAAATATTCGGAACTAGATGAGGCATGCGTATGCTGTAGTAAAGATCCAGAGGCCACTGAGCACATCCTAATGGAATGCCACTGGATTCACCCAGCGAGAACCACAGGCAACGAACAACTTTCCGAGGCGCTTGGGTTTAAAGTGGGAGGAAACATGAACAGATCAGCCGTTGAGATAAGCAAGAGACGATTAGAGTACTGGTGGAAAAAAGCAGGGAAAAGATTGATATGACCTGATCTCTTAAAATATAGGTAGCGGTAAAAAGTAAATTTGGAAAAAAAAGAAAAACATTAATGAGAGGTATGCGAAAATGCTATATAAAGAACATGTATAGTATACCTGAATTAATCAAGCAGGCTAGGTGGCTATTTGTCGCCGCCCCGTTTCAAAGGAGATGCCAATAAATCATCATCATCATCACCGCCGCAGCAACGGCGCCGGCCATGCGGAGGAAAGAAAAAGAAAGAACCAGAAAGCTCGCCTTTGCGCCTAGCGTTCGCCGCAAGAATATCCTGGTAAAAATTGCGGTTGCATAAGCTGCAGTTGGCGGGAAGCGGCAACTGTAGCAAACGAAGCAGGGAGTGACGTCACTACACTTTCATACGGAGAAGCCGCTTAGCAACTGATTTCATTTTTGTTAATAGCGCTATGGAAAGGCCACGCGATGTTAGAACTCTCGAAAAGGAGCGTGAACACAATGAGCGATGTCGGGAACAGGAACGTTATTAGGCACAATGGCGTCGAGAGAGAGAGAGAGAGAAATCAAGTTATTCTGCGATTTAAAACAAATGCATCGACGCCCTCAGTCCTGGGCGTCGCTTACGGCATGCTTCAGCGCTAGGCCGATGAAGTCCGCAAGAAATAGTTGGTCGTGAAGGCTGGTTGCGGCGGTCAGCGAGCTTAAGCTCGGCCGGACCCAATTATGGCTATGTCACATTGGTGTATCGGACCAGGTGATACCACAGCTTCGCTGGCCAACCACCATCAAAGCGTGGATTGGAGCCCACTTTTTTAGTGATAAGGCGAAAGCCTTAAGTGGCTCGTTGTGTGATGACCTTGAAAAAACACGGCGTATAGTGGAGTGGTAAAAAAAAAAGCCGCAGTTTCGCCCGAAAGTCGAAGCATCGATTGCGATAGCAAATTAGTAGACAGCTGTACGAAATAAGGATAGTAGTTTTATCGGCCGTATAAAGTTGTAAATATTAGCTTATTAACTAAATAAACAAGCGCGGCGTCACGCGTGCACAGGTAAACATGAACCCATCTCGCTCGATGACCGTGGGAGCTCGTCAAAGTGCTGGAGTGATAAGGTGCACCAGCGGCAGCGATCAAATTAACCTTCGCGCGGGCTCTTGCTTCAACGCGAACTAAACGTCGAAAGCGCAGCGCATACGAAGATATACCGGCACTCTGCGAAAGCACTTTGACCCATCGCAGATCGCTTTGAAAATGAGGATCCTGCGGGCGCACACTTCAGCCGCGTCGCAGATCGCTTTCAAGATAGCTCTGTGAGCAGCAGCTCGTAAGCAGAACCCCACTCCCCTACCTCCGTCGCCCCCTCCCCGTTCGTCACGTGGGAACGAAGAGCGTGCGCTTCCGGCGGCCTTCCTGAGATTAAGCTGCGGGTGTAAGCTCACTCTCGCACGCTTTCGCTCGCATGACGTTTCTGTGGCCACGTCGGGCGTGGTGCGCCTGCATAATCCCGCTTTGTTTCTGAGCGCTTGAACTATTGGAAATGTGGTGTTCTTGCGAGTTCAGCGCGGCTTATAACACGGTCGTTTGTTTTGTGTCGCGTAGAAAAAGAAGTGACGACTGGCTTCGGCTTTCCAAAGTACCGGCACAGTATTGGCTCTCCCTCGCGCGCCCGCGTACTGCTGCTGCTGCTGATTGCCGGACGCCTTCTTCAGCGTGTTTTGGGCTATCTTTCTCTCTCCGTTTGTGCGTGTGTGTTGGCGCACGCGTACGTGTTTTGTAAGCGCTTTACGTGTGCGTGCGTGCGTCCGTGCGTTTATCTGAGCGCTGTGTACGTGCGTTCGTGCATGTTTTTTGAGTGTTTTGTATGTGTGCGCGCGCCCGTTGCTGTTTTGCGTGTGCGCGCGTGCTTGTATGCGGGTCTCTATGTGCTTGCGCGTGCGGTCGTTCGTGCGTGTTTTGTGAGCGCTTTGTATGTGCGCGCGTGCCTGTTGTGCGAGTGCTTTGCATGTGTGCGTGCGCGCGCGCGCGTTGCTGCTTTACGAGCGTTTTGCTTGTGCGCGCGTGCGTGCGTTCGTGCGTGTTTTCTGAGTACTTTGCGTGTGTTCGTGCGCGCGCGCGCGTACGTGTTTTGTGAGCGCTTTGCGAGTGCGCGTGCTTGTGTGTGTGTGTGTGTGTATTGAATAAAGTCGGTAGTTTTACACGCAATAAACATCTTCAAAATTGGTGCAGTGCCTGTCCCCGCCCTGAAAACCGAGTTTGGTGTCGAGCAACCCTGGAAGCCACCCTGGTTTATATAGAGGCGCCGGAAGACCAGTGGAAGGTGTAAGTTTCCTCATTTTCCCCTCCTATACCCTGATGAATCCACTACCTTCATTGTTATTGTGAAATAAACGTTTCATCAACAGCATAAATACATGAATCAGAAATCCGGATAGTGTGTTTCACGATTACACTAATTTCGATCGTGAAACGTGTACCTTAGGTTAGCCCACATTTCCTTGAAATAGGCCACTGCTTATGAGGCGGCGGCGGGCGAAATGCTGCCGCCCTTTTCGCCCGCACAAAAAATGTTTTGCCTACAAATGCAAAAACGCCCGTGTCTCGTGCATTGGGGGCACGTTGAAAAACCTCTAGGGGTCAGGATAATCCAGAGTCACCCGCTATCCCGTGCCCCTTAATCAAATTGTCGTTTTGACACGTAACACTCCCGAATTCAAGGAGACAACTGCTTAAATTGTGAATAGCTGGTTATTTGCGATATTCCGCATATAGCAATTGGTTTAAGCAGCTTTTAATGAAGATATGAAGTGCTAAGATTTAGGTCTCTCTGGGGTGGTTCGCATGCCCTTCGAAAATTGTCCCCTATAGCCCAATTATAATTCGTAAAAATGGAATTTATAAGGCATGCCCTCGGACTCGAGAATGTGTTTGATTGAGCTGTAGGTTTAATTGAGAAGGCTGCAGTGAGTCCAATAAATTTTTTTATGCTTTCTCAGTAGGAGTGTCAAAGTGTAAAAAAAAAGCGTTTGTGTGTGTAAATTGTTGAAAGCGAGTCATGTGGTGCAGGTATGCGTGTGTGTGTAAGACTTCGCTCCTCGAAAGGGCAGGACTTGAGTAAAGTGACTTGTTGACACTTTTCACTTTTCAATGTGGTGAACAACACTTTTCAATGTTGTGAACAAGCTTTAAATAATGGATGTGAGACCTGCAAGGAGTTACGACATTCTAATGCATTTATTGCATTTATTGCATTTACCACTGAGTTGCCACTGAATTGTATCACTCTCTGGTGCTGTTTGGCCAGAAATGACAAGGAAACACAATAATTAATCAAATTTGCTTCATTCACACTATTTGTAGTCAACATAGTAGCACAAGTCACTAGTGTGATCGAGTATATATTTGCAATGTGGCACTAAGACTATTCATTACATTCAACTTAGCCGCTTTCATAGCTGGTAATAAACTTAGAGAGCACTAAAAGAAAGATTAAACAATAGAAATACTGCTGGCACAGCACTGGCAACAGTGTGTGAGCAGACAAGCGTATATGTGTGTGGAAATTTCAATGCAATGAACTTTCACTGCAACATCTGTGGTAAGAGGCTTTTTTTTCTCAGTAAGCTGTACCGAGTCCATACTTTGATTTTTCTCATACCAAGCAAAATCAGCTTTATTGCCAGTGATCTTGTCTCTCGTTATGGTAACATTTGTTTATGTGGAACTTAAAATGTCATTTCTTGCAGGGCATCCAGATGACTGCCTCACAATTCGCAGCCTTTGTGCTCTTCATCAGAAACCCATCAGGGGCAAGCCACTTATGTTTGCCTTCAGACAAGACAACATTGTAAGTAGATATAGGCGTGTAGTCGAATATTCTGAAACAAGTTTCCAGTTAATACTGTGAGGCTCCTTTGATAGCCTTAGGTTGATATTTTGTGCAGTTGTGTGTGTGCAGTTTTTAGATATTGCCGATGGCACAGTGCACATTGCAGATATGACGACTATGAAGAATATACTTGCAATTTCATCATTGCTTTTCATAATGAAGTTTTTCTTTTGTGCAAGGATATTCACAGATTGGGGCATTTCAGCATCATAATCTGTATTGGGCATTCAGTGCTCATTTTAAGTTACCCTCCTCCTACCAATTTATTTGCGGGAAAAGACTATTTGTTTACCCTTGGCAATGCGCTTCTTATTTGCTCATTGCGTCAAACACCTGTACCTTTAATTATCACATAATTATCACAACCTCAAAATTTCGGCTGTTATTGTTTTCAAAACAGTATCAAAATCAAAATGTGCTTGATTGCTATCAAGCCTGCAAGGGAATTCAAGAAATTGCAAGAAACCATGGCTTCTTATGGTAGTTAAAAACCTCTTTTCAGCAAACCATGTGCCTATTTCGTTTACTGAGCTGCTCATGAAATTCGCAAGCATGCTTGATTTAACACAGTCGTTACAAGAGAAGAGAAAAAAAAGATTAACAGGAGCACTTTTCACGTGGATGCAATGCTTTTGGATATTCTCCAGGTGGCAAAATGTACATTTAGGAGCTAGAGTGACCTTGAATCAGAGAGGGTGGGGCGGGGAGCCAATTTGCAGCCATTGTGATTCATGCATGTAGTGACAGCACCGGATGAGCAATTGTTGTGGCACTGCGGTCTAGTAAATAAGTCAGCACTTAAGTAAACTCCCCCACAGTGAGTGGGAAACGTAGGATATTTTGTCCAATAAAGATGGTGCTTTTAGGAGACAGCAGGAAATTTTAGGCTCTAGCTGAGCAGCTACAATATGAAGGAACACGTAAATTGTGAGAAGCCCACATAAACTGAGTAGAAGGACATACATCACTGTTCAGAGCATGAAGTAGAAATTCGGAGCATCAGGAAGGATTGTAAGTATAAATAAGGGAATAGTACTTGTCAGCGTATTGCCGAGCTAACAAGGGCAAAAAATAGTTGGCAAGACGTTCTATATTTTACAGGGAAATGTGCTGAAACACTGATTCTTACTCAGTCAGTAAAGAAATATACAAAAATAAGTAAATATAACTACGTATACAGAAAAGGCCTTATAGACTGCAGTGGAGAGTTGGACATTGTTGGGCTAGATGCATTCGTCTCTTGCTCACTAGATTATCGTACCTGCTCATCGCCTTTCGCTCCGCAACAGTCACTCTAAAGCTGTAACCCACCACCTGCGCGCACTACTGCACACCTCAACTCATTTTTCATTCGAACAGCGAATGACTGGAATCATCTGCCCACCGACGCTGCGCACCACTCCGACCCGTGCCACTTCAAGTCATTCATGGAAGAACTCGTACAAATGTAACCCACCCCTCATGTAATACCCATACCAGGGGCATTTGAGGTATCAATAAATAAATAAATAAATAAATAAAGTACTGCTTTGCTACTGTAATGCAGGGCAGGTGAGAATGCAGTTGGGGGTTTCGTCATTTTCGTCTGTTGTGCACTCTCTCTGCACAATAGTGCTCTTCGTCTCGGAGTGTATAAGTGTTGCATTCAAAACAATTCTCATGCCTTGAGCACAGGAGTCTTATTGTGTCTTCTCCCATGAAGTCGTCTGCTGCAGTGCTTCTGAAGTGTAATGCACAACTACATTGCAGATTTTATATTGTGAGTTTTATATTGCGGTCACATCCATGCTCCCGGAGAAATGCCCATTGCTGAGAGATGTCTTTGGTAGTGTCTTTACATTTTATGTTCTTATTTTTCCATAGTGAAAAGGCTACTGTATATTCATTTTTGCTTCTATGCCATTTTGTATTCACGATGACTTAGTGATCGCGGTTTCTAAATTTGAAAACTGGAAATTTTGCCCAATTAAGCTGTGCCTTGTATTCGGTCACAATAATTAGGGGTGATGTTTTCAGAAGCTTGATGCCTTATCAAATTCCCCGCAGTGTATAGGATCGTAATGAAATGTAGTCAACTCTCATGATTCTGTTGTTATTTCGCTAATGCAGGAAGTAGGATTCCAGCACAGTCATCTCCTGCACTTATGGTCAAGATGCTCGGACAATAGAGTCTCTCTTCCTTGTGGTTAACCGTGAAAATTATTCTCGCTTTTATGAAAGCTAAAGGTGATTTCCTGCATAAATTACAATTTTGCAGCTCAAATGTATACACTTTATTCTATTTTGAATCAACTAATATATGCTGTTTAATACTTTTATACTGTTTGATACAATTATTTGTTGTTAGAATATTAAGCATGATGTTTAACATTTATTTATGCATGACTGGCTGATGCATGATGGCCTGTGTTTAAAAATGTGAACTCACACATTTGAAGCTTCATTCAGTAACCAGAGTATGGCTGATTTAATAAACATTATTTGCTCATTTATGTACTCATGTGCTACAAGCCCTGATCTTCCATTATCCCACCAAGTACAAATAATTTAGAAATTGGCAATGTATATTAACTTCATCCGCATGTGGCCAGTAGAGTACCTCATTGAACAGTGGTTTGTTTTTATAAGACCCCCATTGATACGTCACTTTGCACCTAAACAGTAATAAATGTGGCATATTTAGGTTTTTGTCTTGCAGTAGAAAAAAACATTTTCAAGCAACATATTTTATAACAGGCTATGCAGTGCCTTCGCACTACAAACATAAAAAAAACAGAATTATAATTGGAAAATCTGCTACACAGCATTTTTAGCTCAGAGAACTCTATTTACATTTGAAAAAAAAATGATTTAGGTGGGAAAAAATTTTTCTTGCTCAAGGAACCTTGTTGAGGAGCGAAAATTAATCTTGATGCTCCTGGATCATACCTTATTTAAAGCAAGTTCATGTGTTAAACATACGTTGTTTCAGTATATCAAAAATGTGGGCCAGTCAAGCTTTATATCGACTTTCCAAATCAGCTTTTCACAATGATTTGCCATGACATTGGTGTACAAAATAACAGGTGTGTTTCTTGTGTGCTCGCTCTACATTTCATGTACTTCCCTAATTGACTTTTCAATATATATATTTTTTTTCAAGGCCACCAAAACTAGAATTTTTGTACCCCAAATTTAATATTGAAAATTTATTCCTTTTTATTTACACCCGAATGATCCCCCAGTGCTTCGCCCACTCATCATCATTCACTTGGTGAATATGCAGCGATTTTTTTTTGCAAACTCCGCTTTGTAGAAGCGAATGTATATCTTGGAGGCTATGTTCACTTGTTTACCGTAGTGTGGCGCTGCCGCAGTGTGACGGCCATACCCGGTAAAATTACTGGATATTTATTTATTTATTAATTTATTTAGATACCCTAAGGGCCCACAGGGGCATTACATAGGGGGAACATAAAGCAGAACACAATTTTCACAAATGAAGGAGCATCGCAGGTGGTAAATACAGCACTTTGGGGTACAGCAAGTCGTGAGACATATTAACGAGGTAAATATTCTTACAAACTTCACACTCAACAAAGCAAGAACAAAATAGCGAAAGAGAATAAGTGCTCTGGGAGAGAAAAATGTTACTCAAAGTGCTACGACTGTAAATACGTCAGTAATGCTGAATGAAATATGTTATATTGAGCTGGGCCCACTGTGCCACGTTTTGTGGGCATGAGTGCGCAAGACGGTAATTTAATCATATTTTGTAAGTGCCTGGACAAAATGTGGTCCCTGTCCTGTGCATTAATGACGAAACGTCTGGACTCCTGTAATGTATTATTTCACCGTATGTGTCGTGTGGGACGCCAGTGTCTAGAGTGTACTACAGAACGCATCCGAGCTACCTTTGTTCTCGCCTGTCCGGGTTCTCTCGTGAAAAACGTGGTACTGTGGCTTCGAATCATGGTGTGTGGAGGAATTTTTTAAAAGTTGTGCTTTCGTTTGCTGGAGTTCATCGGCAATAGATGGCTTGCACGGACGTCATTGTAGCCGCCACATTCGTGCACCGACACGAAGATAAGCTAGGTCCGTAACGTCACGTGAAAGTTTTCAATAAGATGGATTGGATTGAAGTGCTCGTAGTCGCCATGTTGATGCACTGACACGGTGATAAGGTGCGTGCGTGCCCAGGCGGCACGTCAGCTCGGACCAACGTTCGATACGTATTGGCACTTCCTGGCCGAGTGATGGCCTAAGGTTAACAGCGTGGTTCCAATATGGGCTGGGCCATTCTAATTCCTGGCCGAATGATGGCCTAAGATTAACAGTGTGGCGCGAATATAGGCTGTACCATTCTGATAGAGATCCAACGCTGGCCCGCATTACACATTCAGTAAACAATATTAGCTCGTCCATTCAACAAGGCGGGAATTATTGGACCAACTTTCATGTGGACTTGCCAACATGAGTTACCAAGTTGGCTATCTTTGGGCTACATTGGTCCGTAATAAGCCATTTTACGCCTTATCAATTTTTAATACTTTCTGGTACGACTTGCTAAGGTTAAATAGCATGTTTGAAAGACTAATGCACTGATCACAGGCACACTGCGCAGGAACCAGAAATACGTGTGCAAGCTGTGACCCCTTCAACAGAGCTCATACCACGTTGGTTAATTAATTAGTTCGCTTGACGATACTACTTTCGTTGAGATTTAATAACAGCTTCGCTGATATGCTTATCTGTCACGGGGCACGGGCTGATCGATTTGCTGTGACAGACCGCGGGTTGTTCACAGCAGGGCACGGGTATATACTGGCGCCTGCCGCTTAAGCGTGCTTCACACGTGATAATTAGGCAATGGTTTGTGAATGACCTTATGATAAAAATTAATTACGAGGAACGTATGCTTGCATTACAGTCAGAGGATTACGTAGTACAGTAATCGCAAGTGGCTCCATGTATGGGCGGTTGCCGAGTGCTTGAAGCGTGTACATGAGCACTCAAAATTTGTTTCGCGTCACTTTGGGCAGAAGCAAACAAAAAACAGTGCGACCTTGCAATGTTCGCTAGAATGCTATGCTTCCAAGCTTTCGCACGACAGCCGATGGAATAGCAAATTTGGTGCTTTTCTTGGCGCCGTCGGCAGAAAAGGCACTCGACTCGATCATTGCTGTCGACGGCATGCGATGCAATGTCTTTCTTATCAAATCGGACCTTAAAGAGACGTTTAAGCGTGACTGAATCTGTAAACCCAAAAACTGATGAAAAAAATATATATATATATTACTACATAAAATGCACCACTGGCTGCTTCGTCTAAGTGGTCGTGTGCGTGGGGTGCGGATATCTTATCGCCATTCTCGGCAAGACGCGTGTTCGAATCCCCTCCTCTTTACCTTTTTTTTCCTTTTCTTTTTTTTTAAGTTGCTTATTAATGCGCGGTTACCGTTTGTAATTCCATGCCTTTTCACCCCGATTAATCTGTGGTTATTGGGAGAAATGCCGCTGAAGTGCTAGCATTTCTGGGGGACTTCCGAAGAAAACAATTAAATTGTGGGGTTTTACGTGCCAAAACCACGATCTGATTATGAAGCACGCCGTAGTGGGGGACTCCGGAAATTTGGACAACCTGGGGTTCTTTAACGTGCACTGGTGTTTTCGCATTTCGCCCCCATCGAAATGGGCCGCCGTGGCCGGGATTCGATCCCGCGATCGGGGACTTCCGAGACAAGCTCACAAAAGTGTGGATGGATGGGTGGATAAGGCTGCACCCTTTAAATCGGGCGGCGGCACACGCAACCTAGCCGTGACTAGTAAGTTATTTTGTACTTAGCGGAGGGTGAGCTTGCAGTATAGGCCGCCCCCTGTCTTAGGCGACTATATAGCAGCATTGGTGAAGTGAGGTTGAGGCTAATGTGCCTGGATTAAAACATGTTAGAAGTTTCTATGGCAACAAATCATATAACACGAAACATACACATACTCACGTGTCATCACAGACTTTTGAATTCATCATTAAAAAAATGCCACAGTCATCCATTACACTGTGCACAATAATAACAGCTCATACGAGTGACCAAATGCTGTGCATAAAAAGATTTCATTCATGGGGTTTGATGTCCCTAAGCAACAGGCGTGTATGCATGTAGCTGTGATAAATGGTGTGGTGGAAGAAAATGGATTCATTTTGACCTCCTGGGAGTCCAACATGCAGCCAAAGTGCATTATACACAAGCATTATTTTGCATTTTGCCCACATTCATTATATTGTGGCCACTGCTGGTAGGATCGAGTAGTATTTTCAGTGTTATCCATACAGAAAGGCAATGTAAACTTCCATGGCAATTATATGTCACAAGGCCTCTTTCCTGAATGTTGCGCCAGCTGACACATATGTAGTCACAACTCTGAACCCTCAAAACGCTTGTCCCTTGTCTACTCTTTCTTTCGTGCCATGTCTGCTTTTTTTTGGGGGGGGGGAGGTTCTTAAATCATGTTTCATATGCACCAACTAGGCTTCTAAATGCCCTTTTATGTGAACTACAGTTTATTAAAAAGCTTGTTGTTTCTTTGTGTGGTGTTCATCTTTAGCACTGCAAACAGCTTAAAATCTGCAAAACTAATGACAACTGGAAAGTTCGTGTGGTAACCTGATGAAATGGCACACACATTTCAAATAAACTTTATTTATAGTCACTGCATTATCTGTTTCTTCTTTTGTGTTTGTCTTCAGTGCTGTTTCATCATATGTTTATTACCACACCAAACCATTAGCTGTTCCTACTTATGTATACATTCTAAACTGTTTACAGTGTAGAAGTTATGTGTGAGAATCCTGGTACCAGTTGCTTGAAGGAAGTGCAGTAGGTGTTTGCAATTAATATACACTTTGTGGTAGTGATTGTAACTAGACCTAAGAAATGCAAGCCCAATTAGGTGCCTATTGCATTCACTCTAACCAAATCGTCATTATCTCCCATGCCAATGCACACAGGAAAATTCTCATGTTTCTGGTGTCTGTTTTCATAACCATGTACTCACCTCAGATAAGGCTCAACTGTAACAGCAATTTTACACTTTACATTATAGGTGTGCTAAAGGGGACTACCAAGTTAGGCTGTATTCGTAAATTATGCACTGCAATAGCAAAACGGACCCTGTTAACAAAAGAGGCAGCTTGGCAAGTCCGAGAAGAAACAAAATTGGAAGACGAGTGGTAGTGCTGCGGTGAAGTTCTATAGCACCAGGCTCACTGTGATGTCTTCAATTTTGACAAGACCTACTCGGGTCTACTTGTTTATCTGGTCAAGAATGACTTCATTCTAAAGAAGCGAAAAAATAACCTTAGGAACTTTTAAGTACTTCCCCTGTCTTAACACATCCTGAATATGAGGGAACACACTGAAATCTTTCATACTACCACATTGATGCACCAATACGACATTAAAAAAGAAAAAAAACATTTGGCCTTTATATTCTGCAGTAAAAGTCAACCTAAGTCAGTCTAAGATAACTTAGTTTCGCTCTTTAGTGTCCCTATGCTACATATACTGAAAGGCAGTGGTTAAGCTGTTGCTTCATTCATAAGGGGCATCATGTCGAAGATGACATGTGCATGACAACTATAAGGACATGCCATGACGCATCACAGATACAGTAATTGTGCCATCTCTCATCTTCCATGGCACAGCTTGAGATAATGTAAAATTGAGTGTGGATTAATGTGGTGCTTCCATTGTGCTAATGCACACCAAAAGGCTGCTCCAGTGACAATGTGCATGCTGCATGCATAGATGCAGATTTGTATACTGTGTTCACGCTAGCTTTCCACATGTGTGGAAGCAGCAAGGGCTGCTGCCATTAAGATGTGAGGCTTAGATAGGCAAGGTGCTGAATGATGACCAACCTGCTCTATTATGTAGTCACTGTCAGGCTTAGCCCCAAATATGTTGCAATCTAGGCAGAACTACATTGCTGCACCTCACTGCAGCTCATTTTTGAAGCATTAATCACGTTGTTATTAATGTCTTGAAAGAGTGCTGCATTCACTCAAATGAATAGAGGTGTCAGCAAGGAATTTGTTGCCGGGAAGCTGATGGGCATTTCAGTAGTGCCACTGATGTGGTGGCACAGTGACTGTGAAAAAAAAATGAGATGGGCAGCAATATGCACGTCAAGGTGATCACAACAGAGAAGAATAAACAACGAAATATCTAATATTTGTGCATTTTTGCACAAGAAAGTAGAGAAGGGGCCCAATGTGAATCGACGGTTTTCAGCACACAGCAAGCTTGATGGCTTCTGTAGCCATATTGCAAACCAATTCAAGGGTGGCTACATGACAAAATATGTCACAGGGTTCACATGCCACAGAAATAATTTGCAGAGCCCTTTTACATGTGGCAGGGTTTACGTTCATTGATCAGTGCATCAATGATAGAATCCGTGAACGTTGCTTTTGCTGCCCATGGGTACACAGGTGGCCATTTATTCTTTCATTGTTGTGAATGCAGCTATACCTCCAGTTTTTATGATGTGCATGAGATGGGAAAGGCATGTACAACTCTTGAAAGTGAGCTTCTGGAAATGTACTAATTAAGAAACACAGCTCCTGACATGCAAGCATGACATCTGTTTTTCTCACTGATAAAGAACGCAGACATTTAGAATAACCTATGAACCTTGTTAATGTGAGATGTGGCTGCAGGGATCACTCACATACAAAACATTTAGTTGCGATATATCTTTTGAATAACCCCAGAAAGCCTAAAACCCATTTTGCTAAAACAAAACAAAAAACAAACAAATAATAAAGAAAAGATTAAAAAACAACTTAACCTTTGTCACCTAGAAAGTACATTTGTATCCTCCCCCCAACTGAAAAAAAGTTTTTATAACTTAGTAATTAACTATAAATTGACTATCTGAGCTACCTGCAATTTAAGCTATGGTTCAGTGTTTCGAAGACACTAGCGTGAATTTCGCAAACTTTCCCACCCTTACATCAGCATTTTGAGCTACCGAACTCTTGTGTGTAAAAAATGCCATGTTGGGCATTGTGAAGATAAACTAATATCTCCAAGTCTAACTCTTGTTCTGTCACTTGTTTTGCTTCTGTCCTCCTGGATTTTATGCTGGTTATTTTTTTTTCTTTTATTCAAACAAAACTCGCAGCGCCATTGGCATTATTGCGAGGGGCATAATACAGAATAAAACAAATCGACAGAGTTTTGGCTCACAGCCTCAGCCGGTAACAAATTCCACTCCGATATGGTCCTCGGAAAGAAAGAAAACTTAAAAAGGTTAGTCGTGGGGGCATACTCCCGAACCTTGACCACATGGTCTCTTCGGGTGGATAAGTAATATGGAGGACGCAGATATGACGAGGCCTTGATTCAGTTTGATTATTATATATAGCGTAAAAAAAGCTTGAGGCGAAGATTTTTGCGGCGTTTGCTTAGAGGAGTCCATCCTAGATTTCTTTTTCATTCCGTTGCACTATCAAACCGATTGTACCGCCCCAGGACATACCTTGCAGCACTAGACTGTATGCATTCCAACGATTTAATTCGTACAGAATGGGATTGCACAGAATGGGATCTGTTCTAAAACAAAGCAGCTCTATTTAAAGCATGCCAATTACAGAAATGAATTGAGAATACATTTGAGTCAGTTTTGAGAATATATTAAGCTAGCACAAACAGGGCACTTATCACTGGAAAACACCAGAATGGGTGGCGCTTGTTCTCTTGAGACCGAAATGATGCAATCGTGCTGCTGCATGAACTTTGGGAAATGTCACCCTGTTTTCAATGTGCTGCCCTTTTTGGTTGCATCGCTCGCACGCATAATAGCCAGTGTGGCCAACAATACATTTGACGTAGCTCCTTGCAGGAGCATCGCAAACCATGGCTCCAATGCTCACCCGAACATGAGCACCTCCTATGCTTAACCCCTCAGAGGTTAGGTCGGAGACTTCTTGCACATATGGCTCTAGGTAATCCTGCAGACATAGCGTCTTCCCTGCACCACAGTACACACTGACAAGAAATGGCGGTGATGCCTCCACATTTTTATGCGGCACAAAATGGACCAAAAGGCAAGCTGGCTACTTTTGTAAAGAGGGACTCCGTCAATGTTGCCTTGTAGCTTCAGTTCACTTGGAACTACTTGCCCCGGCTGCAACACTTGACGAATTCCTTCTGCAAGGCCAAAGTGCACAAATGAACCATTTTGCTCCACCTGAGCTTTGCGCTCAGTTTTCAAAACTGTCCTAGCATCTTTTGGAAGGTCAGAGATGCCTCTTCGCCGGCAGAAATCGAGGACATCGTTAATGCATGCATGCATCATATTATGTTTGGAAGCAATTACAGCAAGCTCTTCACTTGCAGACAGTTGTTCGGAAAGTACATGAGAGAGCGTTAGACTACAAGTGAAGGCTATTCCCTCATCTGGCCCAGTGAAGCTGTCTGAAGCGAGAAAGTCATCAGACTCATCACTTGAATCGCTACCTTGGGGACCTCCTTTGTCACTTGAGCTGCTATCAGTCGCTGAGCTCACATGAGGACGTACCCGCACTATCTGATTGGCATTCTACAAAAGGAGCTTCTTGTCTACAGACGTCGTCAACAAAGGCTTCACTTCTCGAACGCTCGTTCAACCGTTTGAACGGAGGCTCACCACCGTCATCCATGGAAATTGAACTTCACGATTGTCTGCTGGTTCCCGGCTTCGGAGGCGAAAGTCGCTCTACACGAGAACTGTCGGCAGAGGTGAAGCTTGCAGCTTCGTCGTTGGACAAGGAAGGCCAACAAGCTGCGCGAGTCCTAGCTCATTCATTATCTTGTTGTATTCCTTTCTTACGACTCGACATTTCCTCCACTTGGAGGGCATGATGAGCGAGAGGGATGAGTCAGATGCCGAAACCGCAATGCTGTAGCCCGTGCCGAAAAACGCAAGACGACGGCGAGGCGAAAGCGTGGACAGCAGCAGTGCAGTGGGGCAGTCAGTCACAGCAAGGAGCAGCCGACCTGCCAACGCATGAGCCGAATTGAATCGAACCATGGAGGAAGAAAATTTTTTCCTGGAGGAAGAAAATTTTTTCCTGAAGGAAGAAAATTTCTTCCTCCATGAAGGAAGTTTTTATTGCGATAGCAATTATATGGACACTTCAAGCAGATTTCTGCCGTCGTCGGCGTGAGGTTCCGTATAAAGTCCAAGGGCGATAAAATCTTGCAACCGGGCGCAAGGGGAACTGGCGACGCAATCTTCCACGCGAAAGTAGCAAAGCGGGAAGGAAGCGCGGAAGGGAGGGGGGGGGGGGGAGGCGGCTTCTCCTCTGCCAACAAATGCGTTCATGTAATCTGCGCTTGGTTCTTTATTATGTTTGCGCCGGTACGGGCTGCCGGTGTTGTCTCGCGCACCGTATCTTGCAAGCGACCTCCAAACGGCTCTGACCTTTGTATGCTGTGCATTCGGCCGCTCAGTTTTCCTTTGAAGCGATAAACCGCACGAACCTTCGCTCGCTCGCTGCGGCAGCTGCGCTTGCTGCCAGCGTTTTGACAGTGGTTGTCTGCGGTCATCGAGTGTGATTTATTCATGTGTGCTTGTGCGCGCTGACACCACGCTTGTTAATTCAGTTAGTAGTGAATGTGTCCAACTTTATGCAGCCGATAAAGCTACTATCCCTACTCCGAATAGCTCTCTGCTAATTCGCTATCGCCATCGATGCTTCGCCTTTCGGGCGAAACTGCGACATTTTTTTTCCGTTCTTCCATGAAGCGAACGGATTTTTTAAAGGCCCGTTCGATTCGCCTGCACCACTGTGAACCAGTTCGCGCACCGATTCACGAAAAGCGCGGCACACGAAACAAATGCCGAAGTGCTGACCCGGTGCAGGTGTGTGTTTTGTCCGACCAATGTGCACGGCTTGCGTTAAATAGGTCTTGAGCTGCTGGTGTAATCGGCTTCGGAGACGTTAATATACCCGCGCTTGCCTAGACACGGCAGATAGCCGTAAGCTGGGTTTTAACGGCGCTTGTGCATGTGTGCTGTGTCGTCTGCTGCGCTGCTGCTTCGCACCTGTACCACAGTCTATTAGAATATAAGGTATGTGTACATTCTAGGACACTGTACCTGCACGACTGCACAAAGTCGGCACCGACAGTAGAAAGGGCGCAGCAAAATCGCGAACCAGCCCTGCACCTTTCCTGTATATTTTGAAACGAACGGCGGATTTCTCATAGGGTGTTCAAAGGCGCCATTGCTGCACCGCTGAAACGAATGAGCTGTTAATACAGGTGAATAGAACGTGTCAAAGCTACGTTCGATTCACCTACACCACCTGCAAACCGTAGCGAAGCAGCCACTAGTACACTCTACAGCCACGGAAAGCCGGATTGCGGATCGAATTAATACAAACATTAGTATACATTTTTTTTCGTTTTTGTCATTCAATGATTCTGGTGCGACCCACGCGACTTGAACGCGCTTCCCGGTATGCTTGTTTTTATTGCGTATCATCCGCCGTAATTAATTAAATAATAATGTACTTTTGCACTGGCGATTCGAGAGGTGACTCAAAAACGTCGGTTCCTCGATTTCCTCTCTCTCCTTTCGTCCTGGAATTTGCGCCATCGCCATCGACGACAGCCTTGCCTTGTGCGCAACGTGGTAACCGAGGAGACTGAAGTCAACGTGTGCGTGAGTATGCATTTTTTAATACGAGAGTTTTCTTGTCGTGATTGTACCTTATGTGCATTCTCATCTACGGGTCAACGTCGTGTGCGAGTATTTGCGTAGTTAATGGCGCGTGCCAAATATGCAGCGAGCGCACGTGTGGCTAGGCCGATCGGTCGCGTACTACGTGCGCTCGAGATGAGTTCAATCATGCGCGCATGTTATATACTCCGGAATGGCATTGACTAGACCGCTTTTTTTGATGCACAGAAAGAAGCTGGGCGTAGATTTCATGCACGACTTGCGCGATATAGCTACACTATAGGTCTTGAATGAGGTCTGTCGGGGATCTATGCGCGTGTTACCCGGCCACAAGCACTTCATCTCCTGCATCGTTTAGGGCAGCGGAGTCTACACGCAACCGTGCCGGCCAGGAAATAAATTAGCCGTTTTCGCGAGAAATTCCGACGTCACTGCTGCGGTGGTGCCAAACAAAGCCATGTGGATTCTATGCGAACATTAAAGCACCTGAAAAATAATCTAAGAGACTTCTTTAGTGCTCGGCGTGGTCTAATGGCTCCCTGTTCGTCCAGTACGAGTGGTGCGTGTTAGTGCCACAATATGAGATCATGTAACACTTCGCTTCAGCCACGTGTTGTTCACAACTTAGCCTAAACTTTCACCGCCTTCCGCTAGCTTTGCTCTCCATGGGAGACGAGCTTAATTGTACCTCGTGCAAAAGGATACATGCTCTAATGAAACCGCCGATTTCGCATGCTTGCACAGAAAGCTCCAGCCTTATGCAGTGGATCGACCACATGAATCAAACGGCGCATGTAAATAGCGGAGCGCTTGTGGCACACGTGGATCTTTAGCAAACCTCTAAAACAGATTCGGTGCATAGAAAAAAACTTCTCAATTGCAGCGTGCCCCGTACTAGACGCGGAGACTAGGCGCAGAATGGCTCCTTATACGCGCGGCGATTCTGATGTCATGCCAGCTTCCTTAGGCAGAAATTATGAGATAATGTGCAGCAGTCAACACGCTTCTCGGCAAGTCATGAGGTGGTTTACGTCAGTAGTAATAGTTCTGCACCTAACTTTTGCACCAATTGCTTATTCGTGACAGTCGCGTTTCCACACAGACGATTTTTGTTCTTCGTGAGACTGAAATTTCATTACATATACAAAATTCATGGGTGTTAAGTTTCATTAAGTAGCTGGTCAGGGAGGTTTGCCGCATGTTGCCTGCTCCTGGAACATGTGGCAAACCTCCCTGACCAGCTGCTTTCTACAGCAGGCAGCGACACAAGTTTATGCTAGTGCTCTCGTTGCAGCAGGTCACATCCCCACAAGTGAAGGCAGATTCTCACTTTTTTTTTTCTAAAAGCACCAGGCAATTAACTGTGGTAAGTGTCATACTCAACGAAGGCGACCCCAAAATGTAATCGTTCTGCAAAATTTGAGCAAGAACAGTGCAGTGATGAGTGCAAAACCTTTTTTCGAACAGGTGCAGCGAAATTATTCAGCACCCTGTAGAAGTTTGACGTACATATCACGGCTAACCTTATGCTCAGCTGTCTTAACTGACTGTTGAACTTGTACCTTGAACTCGTATATACCAAGTAAATCAAAAGAGTAGTATTGTCATCTCATTCAAACAGTTTAAGTTCAAGATTATGAGTTTATGAGGGCAGGTAACTGCAATGCATTGTTGCAGCCCTTTCACTGTCTCATGGCTGTATCAAGTGCTCATATGCTAATGTACCAATTACTGTACCACGCTTTCCTTTTGTTTTGACCTAATATTGTGTCGCATTAATACGGTTCTTTTTTCTCGTATTATTGCAACAGCTAACATTGGATAAGTAGGAATGACATTGTGTTGTACCTAATCCTTGTACCTGTGACCACTACCCTCTGTAACAAAAAAACCCTGATGGTATAGTGTCCCAGCTGTTATGTAACAAGCTTTAAAAATACACAGATAATTTTACACAAATAAAACGAAGTGCATGTTATTCAGAGTCCAGTTGAGAAATGGCCAGTAATTTATTAGCCCTTGGCACCTAATTAGTTATAGCTAACGCTTTTAATTTAGTCATCTATCTGTTAGGGTGCTGATCAGGAAGTTGTATGATATATTAGAGTGACATGCGTCTAGCAAGGTCCACATCATGTTTTTTTTTTCTCGTGGAGAGAAGCCTGCAAGTATGAAAACTGCCATGCGTCAATGCACTCGTGTGCAAAAGGTTGCTGTGCCATCCAACAGTCTCAGCGGGGAAAGTTAACTGTCCTTTCTGGGGTTTTACGTGCCAAAACCAGTTCCGAGGAGCTGTTGGGGAGCTGTTGGTGCATTGTGTAAAGAATATTTATGTTATTGTCAATGACAGGGCCAGCTTGCCTACCCACTAAGACAGTTTCAGGGCCCTGCAATTCCATGCACATGATCTTTTTCAAATTTCATGGGGTGGGGGGGTTCATTACCGGAAAAAATAAGCACACAATGTTTTCCTCACTGGAAACGGTTTGTTTTGGTGTCACTTATGATGCTGATCTCCCAAATTAACATCTTGACAATTAGAACAAATAAAAAGTTGGCTCATTGCTTTGCTACTTGGATGACGTGCATCATGAATACTAGCACTTTTTCAACCAAACTCCAAAGAACATGCACTTTGTTTTGTTTGTGTAGACTTAACAGTAATTTACTGATGCAGAAGTACTTTTCTCTTTAGTGTCCCTTTAAGACCACGGTGGTCAGGACCAACACAGTTCGTTTGCCTCCCCCCCCCCTTTTTTTCTTTAAAGTTTGTGTATGATGCACTCTGGTATAGCTGTTGAAAATGTCGCAATTATTATTGACATGCACCATTGTTGCACATACAGGAAAGTAATCAAGCCTTCGCTGTTTATTATTATGCATAATTTTTCCCCGCCTAGCTTGCAATGCCTACATCTGTAAAATTAGCAATAGCTTGAATATTAACCGCACTCTTGCCATTTTATGGCTGATATCTTGCAGTTGTAAACCTGCCTTAGAAGGTTGCATAGTTTGTTAAACATCTAACTTTAAAAGCTGTGCATCAAGAGGCTTGCACCTTTTGGCCAGTTTGAATGTTGCCATCCCAAGTTATACCAAATGCAATCTGCGTTTCTGTATTGAAAGGGGTTTGTAATAATAAATGATTCATTGTTTATTGAGATTTGCAGGTGCTTGACTGTCTCCCATATGTCATAACATTGACTGTTGGTGGCGGTGGGTGCAACTGAATACTTGCAAAGAATATAAAAACAATGACAAACTAATTCTTTAGTGGCATTCTACAGTTCCTGAGTTATGTTAACTTGTACCACTGATACTTTGACGTCATCAAAGCTGTGCCAGCTTGTTCACAATGTCTGCGCAGTTTGCTTTGGGCATTCACAGAGGTCACAAATATCTTATTCGTGACATTTGTCCGTTGAATGTAGCCTGCACAGCTTAACAGGTTGCTTGTCGTTCTAGTGTCTATTATAATCTGTTTTGAATATTTTTACATTGTTCAAAGGCACTTATGACAAGGCAAAGAGGAGGGCCAAGAAGGCGGAATGCGAGTTGGCTGTGGACACCACGGAGCTGTCGGGTAATTGCTAGTGTTTTTTGTTTTTTTATGCTCATGCTTATGTGAAAGGGGAAGGCAAACTTGGAGCATGGTTACATTTACAGAGCAGTCGCTCTGCCAACTGGGCTGACCAGGAAGCTAGAGGTGACAGCTTCAGGATAAAGTGGCAAGTCGAAGTGCATGCAAAAGTTTTTTTCTGGAAAAGCTGCCGGTTTGAGGGGTTGAGTCTTATAAAAGATGCGACTTATAGACCAGAAAATATGGTACTCCCCATTAGGACACAATAGAATGGTTCCACCTCTCCTTCTATTGCTGGAGGTACCCTTGAAAGTCTTTAAATACCTATGAATTTTTTT